>NW_019154101.1:35072000-35073724 GCF_002288905.1 Enhydra lutris kenyoni | reverse complement strand
TGGCAGGATACAAAGTCAATGTACAGAAAACAGTGGCTTTCTTATACACTAACAATGAAAATACAGAAAGGGAATTAGAGAATCGATTCCATTTACTATAGCACCTCGAACCATAAGATACCTGGGAATAAACCTAACCAAAGAGGTAAAGGATCTGTACTTGAAGAACTACAGAACACTCATGAAAGAAATTGAAGAAAACACAAAAAGATGGGAGACCATTCCATGCTCTTGGATTGGAAGAATAAACATTGTTAAAATGTCTATACTGCTTAGAGCAATCTATACTTTTAATGCCATTCCAATCAAAATTCCACCAGTATTTTTCAAAGAGCTGGAGCAAATAATCCTAAAATTTATATGGAATCAGAAGAGACCCCGAATTGCTAAGGAAATGTTGAAAAACAAAATAAAACTGGCAGCATCATGTTACCTGATTTCAAGCTTTACTACAAAGCTGTGATCACCAAGACAGCATGGTACTGGCATAAAAACAGACACATAGACCAGTGGAAAAGAGTAGAGAGCCCAGATATGGAACCCCAACTCTATGGGCAAATAATCTATGACAAAGCAGGAAAAAATATACAATGGAAAAAAGCAGTCTCTTCAATAAATGGTGCTGGGAAAATTGGACAGCTATATGTAGAAGAATGAAGCTCGACCATTCTCTTACACCGCACACAAAGATAAATTAGAAATGAATGAAAGACCTCAACGTGAGACAGGAATCCATCAGATTCCTAGAGGAGAACATAGACAGTAACCTCTTCTTGCCACAGCAACTTCTTTCAAGATATGTCTCCAAAGGCAAAGCAAACAAAAGCGAAAATGAACTTTTGGGACTTCATCAAGATCAAAAGCTTCTGCACAGCAAAGGAAACAGTCAAGAAAACAAAGAGGCAACCCACGGAATGGGAGAAGATATTTGCAAATGACAGTACAGACAAAAGATTGATATCCAGGATCTATAAAGAACTCCTCAAACTCAACACACACAAAACAGATAATCATATCAAAAAATGGGCAGAAGATATGAACAGACAATTCTCCAATGAAGACATACAAATGGCTATCAGACACATGAAAAAATGTTCATCATCACTAGCCATCAGGGAGATTCAAATTAATACCACATTGAGATACCACTTTACACCAGTTAGAATGGCCAAAATTAGCAAGACAGGAAACAACATGTGTTTGAGAGGATGTCGAGAAAGGGGAACCCTTTTACATTGTTGGTGGGGAATGCAAGTTGGTGCAGTCACTTTGGAGAACGGTGTGGAGATTCCTTAAGAAATTAAAAATAGAGCTTCCCTATGACCCTGCAGTTGCACTACTGGGTATTTACCCCAAAGATACAGATGTAGTGAAAAGAAGGGCCATCTGTACCCCAATGATTATAGCAGCAATGGCCACAGTCGCCAAACTGTGGAAAGAACCAAGATGCCCTTCAACAGACGAATGGATAAGGAAGATGTGGTCCATATACACTATGGAGTATTATGCCTCCATCAGAAAGGATGAATACCCAACTTTTGTAGCAACATGGACGGGACTGGAAGAGATTATGCTGAGTGAAATAAGTCAAGCAGAGAGAGTCAAGTATCATATGGTTTCACTTATTTGTGGAGCATAACAAATAACATGGAGGACATAGGGAGATGGAGAGGAGATGGGAGTTGAGGGAAATTGGAAGGGGAGGTGAACCATGAGAGACTATG
>NW_019154101.1:34994445-35071900 GCF_002288905.1 Enhydra lutris kenyoni | reverse complement strand
GAGCACTGGGTGTGGTTCAAAAACAATGAATTCCGTTATGCTGAAAAGAAATTAAAAAAAGAGAAAGAAAAAAAAAAGAAAAAAGATCCATTAATGTTGATGCAAATGGCAAGACTTCATTTTTTATGGCTGAATAATACTCATTGCATATATATAGCTCTTAATTTCTTTATCCATTCACCCATCAATGGACACTTAGGTTCTTTCTATATCTTGGCCACTATAAATAATGCTGAAATAAACATTGTGTGCACTTTTCTGAGTTAGTATTTTTGTGTGCTTCAGATAAATACCCAGAAGTAGAATACCTGGATCATATGATTGTTTTATTTTTAATTTTTGGAGGACCCGTCACACTGCTTTCCATAGTGACTTTATACTGTATTCGGTTTCCACTAACATTACACAGGGGTTCCGTTTTCTCCTTATCCTTGCCACTACTTGTTCTTTCTTGTCTTTTAGACATTAGCCATTTTAAGGATGTGAAGTGACATCTCATGGTTGTTTTGATTTGCATTTCCCTGATGATTAGTAATGTGGAACATCTTTTCACGTGTCTGTTTGCCATCTATATGTCTTTAGAAAACTGTCTATTCCAATCTTCTGCCCACTTTTTTTTTTTTAATCAAGTTGTTTGCTTTTTGTCATTAAGTTGTATGAGTTCTTTATAGTTTTTGGATATTAGTTCCTTATCAGATATATAACTTACAAATATTATCTCTTATTCAGTAAATTCCCTTTTCTTTTTGTAGGAAAATTCCCTATCTTTTTGTGGAAGGTCTACTGGCAAAAAAAGTTCCTTAAATTTTTGTTAATATGTGAAAGACTTGATTTCTCTCTTACTTTTTATTTTTGAAGATTTTATTTATTTACTTGATGGACAGAGATGACAAGTAGGCAGAGAGGCATGCAGAGAGAGAGGAAGGGAAGCAGGCTTCCTGCTGAGCAGAGATAGAGTTTGCTAAGCTCTTTATAGATTTTGGATACTAGCCCTTTATCTGACATGTTATTTGCAAATATCTTCTCCCATTCTGTCAGTTGTCTTTTGGTTTTGTTAACTGTTTCTTTTTCTGTGCAAAAGATTTTGATCTTGATGAAATCCCAATAGTTCATTCTTGCCCTTGCTTCTGTTGTCTTTGGCGATGTTCCTAGGAAGAAGTTGCTGTGGCTGAGGTCGAAGAGGTTGCTGCCTGTGTTCTCCTCAAGGATTTGATGGATTCCTTTCTCACATTGAGGTCCTTCATCCATTTTGAGTCTATTTTCGTGTGTGGTGTAAGGAAATAGTCCAGTTTCATTTTTCTGCATGTGGCTGTCCAATTTTCCCAACACCATTTGTTGAAGAGACTGTCTTTTTTCCACGGGACATTCTTTCCTGCTTTGTCGAAGATTAGTTGACCATAGAGTTGAGGGTCTATTTCTGGGTTCTCTTTTCTGTTTCATTGATCTACGTGTCTGTTTTTGTGCCAGTACCATACTGTCTTGATGATGACAGCTTAGTAATAGAGCTTGAAGTCTGGAATTGTGATGCCACCAACATTGGCTTTCTTTTTCAATATTCCTCTGGCTATTCGAGGTCTTTTCTGGTTCCATATAAATTTTAGGATTACTTGTTCCATTTCTTTGAAAAAAATGGATGGGATTTTAATAGGGATTACATTAAATATGTAGATTACTTTATAGCATAAACATTTTCACAGTATTTCTTCTTCCAATCCATGAGCATGGAACATTTTTCCATTTCTTTGTGTCTTCCTCAATTTCTTCCATGAATACCTTATAGTTTTCTGAGTGTAAATTCTTTGCCTCTTTGGTTAGGTTTATTCTTAGGTATCTTATGGTTTTGGGTACAATTGTAAATGGGATTGACTCCTTAATTTCTCTTTCTTCTGTCTTGTTGTTGGTGTAAAGAAATGCAACTGATTTCTGTACATTGATTTTATATCCTGACACTTTACTGAATTCCTGTACAAGTTCTAGCAGATTTGGAGTGGAGTCTTTTGGAGTCCGTTTTCCACATATAGTATCATGTAGTGATAGTTTGACTTCTTCTTTGCTGTTTTGGATGGCTTTAATTTCTTTTTGTTGTCTGATTGCTGAGGCTAGGACTTCTAGTACTATGTTGAATAGCAGGGTGATAATGGACATCCCTGCCATGTTCCTGACCTTAGCGGAAAAGCTCAGTTTTTCTCCATTGAGAATGATATTTGCAGTGGGTTTTTCATAGATGGCGTTGATGATATTGAGGTATGTGCCCTCTATCCCTACACTTTGAAGAATTTTGATCAGGAAAGTATGCTGTACTTTGTCAAATGCTTTTTCAGCATCTATTGAACGGTTCATGTGGTTCTTGTTCTTTCTTTTATTAATGTATTGTATCACACTGATTGAGTTTCGGATGTTGAACCAACCTTGCAGCCCTGGAATAAATCCCACTTGGTCGTGGTGAATATTCATTTTAATGTACTGTTGGATCCTATTGGCCAGTATTTGGGTGAGATTTTTTGCGTCTGTGCTCATCAAGGGTATTGGTCTGTAATTCTCTTTTTTGACGGGATCCTTGTCTGGTTTTGGGATCAAGGTGATGCTGGCCTCGTAAAATGAGTTTGGAAGTTTTCTTTCCATTTCTATTTTGGAACAGTTTCAGGAGAATAGGAATTAATTTTTTAAATGTTTGGTAGAATTCCCCTGGAAAGCCGTCTATCCCTGGGCTTTTGTTTGTTGGGAGATTTTTGATGACTGTTTCAATCTCCTTACTGGTTATGGGTCTGTTCAGGTTTTCTATTTCTTCCTGGTTCAGTTGTGGTAGTTTATATGTCTTAGGAATGCATCCATTTCTTCCAGATTGTCAAATTTGTTGGCGTATAGTTGCTCATAATATGTTCTTAAAATTGCTTATATTTCTTTGGTTTTGGTTGTGATCCCTTCTCTTTCATTCATGATTTTATTTATTTGGATCCTTTCTCTTTTCTTTTTGATAAGTCTGGCCAGGGGCTTATCAATCTTATTAATTATTTCAAAGAACCACCTCCTAGTTTCATTGATTTGTCCTATTCTTTTTTGGTTTCTATTTCATTGATTTCTGCTCTGATCTTTATTATTTCTCTTCTCCTGCTGGGTTTAGGCTTTCTTTCTTGTTCTTTCTCCAGCTCCTTTAGGTGTAGGGTTAGGTTGTGTACCTGAGACCTTTCTTGTTTCTTGAGAAAGGCTTGTACCGCTATATATTTTCCTCTCAGGACTGCCTTTGTTGTGTCCCACAGATTTTGAACCGTTGTGTTTTCATTATCATTTGTTTCCATGAATTTTTTCAACTCTTCTTTAATTTCCTGGTTGACCCATTCATTCTTTAGAAGGATGCTGTTTAGTCTCCATGTATTTGGGTTCTTTCCAAATTTCCTCTTGTGATTGAGTTCTAGCTTCAGAGCATTGTGGTCTGAAAGTATGCAGGGAATGATCCCAATCTTTTGATACCAGTTGAGACCTGATTTATGACCCAGGATGAGATCTATTCTGGAGAATGTTCCATATGCACTAGAGAAGAATGTGTATTCTGTTGGTTTGGGATGGAATGTTCTGAATATATCTGTGATGTCCATCTGGTCCAGTGTGTCATTTAAGGCCTTTTTTTCCTTGTTGATCTTTTGCTTAGATAATCTATCCATTTCAGTGAGGGGAGTGTTAAAGTCCCCTACTATTATTGTATTATTGTCAATGAATTTCTTTGATTTTGTTATTAATTGGTTTATATACTTGGCTGCTCCCATGTTAGGGCATAGATATTTGAAATTGTTAGATCTTCTTGTTGGACAGACCCTTTGAGTATGATATAGTGTCCTTCCTCATCTCTAATTATAGTCTTTGGCTTAAAATCTAATTGATCTGATATAAGGATTGCCACCCCAGCTCTCTTCTGATGCCCATTAGCATGGTAAATTGTTTTCCATCCCCTCACTTTAAATCTGGAGGTGTCTTTGGGACTAAAATGAGTTTCTTGTAGACAGCATATTTTCTTTTAAATAAAGATTTTATTTATTTATTGGACAGAGAGATCACAAGTAGGCAGAGAGGGAGGCAGAGAGAGAGGAGGAAGCAGGCTCCCTGCTGAGCAGAGAGCCCGATGCGGGGCTCGATCCCAGCACCCTGGAATCATGACCTGAGCCGAAGACATAGGCTTAACCCACTGAGCCACCCAGGTGCCCCTTGTAGACAGCATATTGATGGATTTTTTTTTTTTATCCATTTTGATACCCTGTGTCTTTTGATTGGGGCATTTAGCCCATTTACATTCAGGGTAACTATTGAGAGATATAAATTTAGTGCCATTGTATTGCCTGTAAGGTGACTGTTACTGTATATTGTCTCTGTTCCTTTCTGATCTACTACTTTTAGGTTCTCTCTTTGCTTAGAGGACCCCTTTCAATATTTCCTGTAGAGCTGGTTTGGTGTTTGCAAATTCTTTCAGTTTTTGTTTGTCCTGGAAGGTTTTGATCTCTGCTTCTATTTTCAATGATAGCCTAGCTGGATATAGTATTCTTTGCTACATGTTTTTCTCGTTTAGTGCTCTGAATATATCATGTCAGTTCTTTTTGGCCTGCTAGGTCTCTGTGGAGAAGTCTGCTGCCAATCTAATATTTTTACCATTGTATGTTACAGACTTCTTGTCCTGGACTGCTTTCAGGATTTTCTCTTTGTCACTAAGACTTGTAAATTTTACTATTAGATGACAGGGTGTGGACCTATTCTTATTGATTTTGAGGGGGGTTCTCTGCGCCTCCTGGATTTTGATGCTTATTCCCTTTGCCATTTTAGGGAAATTATCTAAAATAATTCTCTCCAATATATCTTCTACTCTCTTCTCTCTTTCTTCTTCTTCTGGAATCACAATTATTCTAATGTTGTTTCATCTTATCTCTCAAATTGTCCCCTCGTGGTCCAGGAGTTGTTTGTCTCTGTTTTGCTCAGCTTCTTTATTCTCGGTCATTTGGTCTTCTATATCACTAATTCTCTCTTCTGCCTCATTTATCCTAGTAGTAAGAGCCTCCATTTTTATTGCACCTCATTAATAGCTTTTTTAATTTCAATTTGGTTAGATTTTAGTTCTTTTATTTCTCCAGACAGGTTTCTCTAATATCTTCCATGCTTTCTTCGAGCCCAGCTAGCACCTTGAGAATCGTCATTCTGAACTCTAGATTTGATATATTACTAATGTCCATATTGATTAGGTCCCTAGCCTTCAGTACTGCCTCTTGTTCCTTTTTTTTTTTTTTGTGGTGAGTTTTTCCACCTTGTCATTTTGTCCAGATAAGAATATATGAAGGAGAGAATAAAATACTAAAAGGGTGGCAAAGAACCGAGGAAAATGTGCTTTAACCAAATCAGAAGAGACCCCAAATCATGGGGGGAAGAAAAGGGGTAAAAAGAAGTTAAAAAAATTTAAAAAGAGAAAAAATAAAGAAAAAATATAAAAAAGAAAATACATATATTAGACTGGTGAATAGACAGGATTACCTACTTAATTTTGGGAGTATTTTGGTCTCTTAGAAGAAACTACCTCCCAAAATTTTCAAGAATGAAAAATATGTATAAGGGTTAACATGATGAAGGAATGGAATATAAGTATAAAGATGAAATTTTTTTTAAAAATTTCTAAAAAGGGAGTTGATAAGATAAGTTGGTTGGGAGAATAAAGAAAAAGAAAGTGTAGAGAATTTGCTCAGGCTGGAGACTAGAACAAAGCCCTATGCTAGATTTAAGGTATATTTTGATCTACTAGAAGTTGTATCCCAAATTTTTTTAAAAGAAAAAAACCCTATGTGTATACAAAAAATAAAGTTCTATACAATGAAGGATAAAATATGACTATAATAATGAAGGTCAAAAAAGATTTTTTTTTAATGAAAGGTATTGTTAAGATAAACTAGATAAAAAAAGTTAAAAGAGGAAAGAGTAAAAGTTAAAAAAATTTAGCATAAGAAAAAAATAAAATTTAAAAAAATTCATTAACTTTGCAAGACTAAAGAATCATGGGGAGAGAGCCATGAATTTGGTTTGCTTTCTTCTCCTCTGGAATTCCACTGTTCTCCTTGGTAAGTGAACTTGGTCTTGGCTGGATTTCTTGCTGATCTTCTGGGGGAGGGACCTGTTGTAGTGATTCTCAAGTGTCTTTGGCCAAGGCGGAATTGCACCGCCCTCATCAGGGGCCAGGTTAAGTAATCCACTTGGATTTGCTTTTGGGAGCTTTTGTTCCCTAAACGCTTTCCGTAAAGTTCTGGAGGGTGGGAATGAAAATGGTGGCCTCCCAATCTCCTGGCCCAGAGGAGCCAAGAGCTCGGCCCCCACTCCTCAGTGCGCCCTCAGAGAAAAGGGCTCAATCACTCGCATCTCCCTGGCCTCTGGGCTGTGCGCCGAGCTCACCCAGTCTGTGACCAAAAATCTCTGTCTCTGGCACACAGACCTGCCTGGAGTCTCCAAACTCCACAGATCCCTGTGCTCTTCCAGCGGGGTGTCCCCCGATCTTGTGGGGTTTCTGCTCACAGCGCAGTGGCCTATGCCACGGATCACAATTTAAGGTAACCCTGAATTGAGAGCTCACTCCCAGCTCCGTCTCTGTAGCCAGCTTCCCCACTTTGATACCTGCAATCTTGCAACACTCAGCCACCCCCGATCCTTCTGTGACCTTGTGGGACCTGAGACCGCACTGTCCCCACATGGGCTTCACCCCGGCTTAGCCTCTGGAGCGATGTCCCTCAGTGGATCAGACTTTTAAAAGTTCTGATTTTGTGCTCTCTTGCTCTGCCGCTTGCCAGGAGCTGGCCCCTCCCCCCCACGATCTATGTTCCCGTTGCTTTGGATTCACTTCTCCACTGGTCCTACCTTTCAGAAAGTGACCAATTTTCTGTTTCTAGAATTGCTGCTCTTCTTCTCTTTGATCTCCTGTTGGATTTGCAAGTGTTTGGAATGGTTTGATAAGCTATCTACTGATCTCCTACCTGATGTCATCTCAGCCTGCTACTTCTCCACCATCTTGACTCCTCCCCCCTCTTCCTTTTAGTTCTTAATTAGGATTTCCAACTTTCTGTTTACATAGCCTGTCTAATCTTGCATTCTGTATACTTTACCCATTAATACCCTTAGCATATTAATCATAGATATTTTAAATTCTCAGTATGATAATTCCAACATCCTTGCCATGTCCAGTTCTTCAGATTGTGTGTGTGTGTGGTGGGGGAGGGGATTGCCCTTCAATTTGACTTAAAATTTTTTCTTGATAGCTGGATATGATATTTTGTACACAAGGAACTGCTTTAAGCAGGTCTTATAAATAGGGTAGTGAGGTGGTGGGGTAAGGGGAGCATTATATAGTCTTATGACTAGGTCTCACTCAGTCTTTTGGTGACCTTATGCCTCTGTACTATAAACTTCTAAAAGTTTAGGTGCCACAGGGTAGCTAGAAGGGTCTAGAGTTGACTATTTCCCATACACCAGCAGTTTAGGCTCCTGTTAACTCTTTCTCCTGAGGACAGACCCTTTTGAGAAGTGAGTACTTTGGTATATTTCAAAATGGCTCCTTTTCCCCTCCACCTGCCAGAAGAAGGAGTGGATTTTTCTCTGATATTTACTATGGGAATCTGGTTGAGATCCTAGAAGTAATCTCATAATATTTTTAGGGTCTCCCTGTGACTGGTTCCCCTAGAGGAGTTTTTAATGCTCAGAGTCATCTACATTGAGCCTCCAGCAATTTATCAATTACAGTTCAGGTTTTCCTACCCTGGCTCTAGTTCTTGTTTGTGAGCCTCTGTCTGGTAAGCCATGACCCTTTGTATACTGCTGTCTCCCCAATGTTGGGGGTCTGGTTTTCCCTGTGTTCTTCCTATTCTTATGAATCCAAGAAAAGTTGTTGATTTTCAGTCTGTTCAGCCTTTTACTTGATGATAGGATAGAGTGTTGACTTATAAGCTCCTTGCATATAGAACCAGAAACTAGAATCAGATTTTACTTTTTAATCTAGATTAAAATCTCTTTTAGAATTTACTACAAAATCTTAATACAGTCAAAGGTATGAATAATAGTAAAAACTCTCTCTACCTATCTCATGCATGAGCTCTAAAGCATTGCCAGCAGAGTTGTAGTGTCTCCTATAGTCCTTCCCAGTTGCAAAAGTAAAAACTCTAAATTTGTTTTTTACTACCTCGTGTTTTAAAATGTATGGTATATAACATGACATTGTGATTTATGTCTGTTTATTCTGCGACTTGCTTTTCTAAGAATTCTACTTTACATTTGTGAGATTTATGTATGTTGATAAATACAGCTTTAATTTATCTGCTACATGGGATTCCATTGCATGAATATTTTACAATTCATGTTGGTCTTGACAGACATTTCGGCTACTTACATTTTCTTTATAACCAGAACTTCTAATAATACGTTTCTGTATGTTTCCTTCTGTATCTGTGTATTAGTTTCTCTGAAGTTTATACTTAAGAGTAAAATTATTGAGTGGGGTAAACATGCTTTAGCTATACAATATGGAGTCCTATTATTCTCCAGATGGTTTTATAGAATTAATATCCCTTGAAGCACTAGAAGGTGGCTCTCTTTGCACCACACCATCATAATACCTGATATTGATAGTCTCTTTAATTTCTGCCATACTAACAGAAATGAAATGGACTCCCATTCAAGTGTTACTACTGAGGTTCGATTTTTTTTTTCATGTATTTATTGGTCACTAGCCTGTCCTTATTTATGAATAACCAGTTTACTTGACCCTATAGAGTTTTTTTGTCTTTTTCTTTATACACTTGGTGTACTAAGACTTTATTGCTTATATGCTCTTGGTATATCTTTTTCTAGTTTGTAATCTGTCTTATTTTTCTTATGTTTCTGAAGAATAGTAGTCTGGATATGAACGCATATAAATTTAGCAATATTTTATGTACTTTTTTGGATTTCATTTAGTATTTTTTAAACTTCTATTAGAAAATATAGTAAGAGCTCTAAAATCTTCTTACCAATTTGTGTTTAATACATGTGGAACTGATATTTGATATTGTTTGGTATATGGACCTATTTCCTATTCCACCATTGATAATTATCACAGTATAATTTATTAAATACTTCATCCTTTCCTGATCTGAAATGCCATTTCCATCATATATTAAAATTCCAAATTTACATTTCTGTGATCTATATCTATTCCAACACTATATTTGTGTAATACTTTCACCAAAGCTAGTGTTGCAAATTTTAGGGTATCTTTAAAATATTAAAAATTTCTATGCATCAACATGATATACAGATATACGTTTCTATGTATTTAGTATATTGCAAGTTTTATAATTTATTGCATAATGATCATGATCATCTTTTTTTAAAGATATGTCTCTGGGGTGCCTGGGTGGCTCAGTTTGTAAAAGCCTCTGCCTTTGGCTCTGGTCGTGATCCCAGGGTCCTGGGATGGAGCCCTGCATTGGGCTCTCTGCTCAGTGGGAAGTCTGCTTCCCTTCCTCTCTCTCTGCCTACCTGTGATCTCGGTCTGTCAAATAAATAAATAAAATATATAAAAAAAAAGATATGTCTCTGATACCTACATACATGCCACACACACAGAAACATAACATAAACATCCATATGAAAAGAAGGATATTGAGTTGAAAGATTCTGTTGAATTGAGATTGAAAGGGAAAAAGAGTTGCTATGGAAAATGGAATCATTTAAAAAATATGCCTTCTAACTTTATTGTGGCTTTCTAGCTTTGTATATTGAATGTATCTTTACCAAGATTGCTAAATTCTCTCATAAATTATAAATATTTTAGGTTCCTCTGGGTTTTCTATATAGAAAGTAATGTACGTGGTGAACACAATAGCTTTGCTTCTTCATTTATAATCTCCATAATTTAGTATCTTTCTCTTGATGTATATATAATGGCTAAACCTCCATATCTTTCTTTCTTCTTTTCTAGAAAGTCACAGTCTCCTGGTTTCCTCCTTGTTTTGCAGGCAAATACTTATCATTCTCTTCTGCTGCTGCTTTATTTTTCCAACTTCTAGTGCTGGGTGCCCCAATGATGAGACCTTTGTTTTTCTCTCCTCTCTCTATATATTTCTAAGTATATATATTTCACTTCATTGCATTAAGCATATAAGAACATAGGTGTCTCTCAAGTTTTTACATCTAGGTTAGTACTCTTCTGAACTTGAGACTTACATGTAACACTATTTATTCAACTTTTCTAACTTATATGTGTATTAAGGACCTCAAACTTACCAGCTTGGAAAACAACTTGTGGTTGGTACCACAAGTGAGGTGGAGCATGGTTTGTCTAGGATAGTTTGGGTTAAAACTCTAATTTGGAATAATGATTAATGGTGCCCCTTTTAAATCTGATAAGTGTTGTGAGTAGGAAAACCAATTATAGGTTTACTCTACTTTTGCATATTGTAAAATAGCCTTTCATTTGACTTGACTTTGTTATTTAGGTTGACTACTTGGACTTTATCAGCATTTGAGTTTAGGGATATTTTTCTTTATTCTTTGTTTCTTAAATTCATTCAGCCAACATATAATAATACATCATTAGTTTTAGATATAGTGTTCAATAACTCATCCATTGTGTATAACACTCAGTGCTCATCACAGGGGTGCCTCTCTGGCTCAGCTGGCAGAGTAGGAATATTTTCTACATGAACATGAGAGTAAGTTTGTCAAGTTCCCTGAATCCCACTGCATTTTTTCAATGAATATACATTGAGTTATAAGTGATTTTGAAAGTGTGGAGGACATTTTTTTCTATTCCAAATATCACTTCTTTTATTATCTTTGGATAATAGCCATGAGATTTGGTTCAGATTTCAAAGGTAGTTGTTTATTGACTTAAGTTAATCAGCACCTGGCATTTTTCTCACTATAGTGATTAGTCGAATTGAAAGTATAACTGTAATTTGACTTATTAGAATGTATTTCAGTATTTTCATTTGAAGGCTGTGAAGTACATACTTCTCCCTTCTACCACCTCCAACATGGATAGGGAATTCCATAGCCCAGGGAGGTTTTGGTAACTAAATTGAAATCAGGAAAACATAACAAAACAACACAAAAACTTCAGAATACAGCTAACAATGTGCAGAGCAGAACATATACTGAGATGGAAAAATAAAGTGAGACTTTGACATGGTCTACAAGTTAAGACAATTTTGAATTTTCTTTTTCTTCTAGACTTATAATTACATGAGCCAATAAATTTCCTGGTCCATAATGGCAGTTTGATTTGATTTGATGTTACTTTTTACATTAAGTGACCTAATTAACACAGGGATAAGCAATGACATTTTTGTATTTTATCTTCCCAGTCAAGAAAGTAATACAACCTCCATTTGTTAAAATCTTTTCTACATGCCTCAGTAAATGTTTGTCGTTCTATACATAGTCTGCCAATTTTACTATGTTTATTCCTTGTGATTTTCCTAGAAAGGATTACTACAGTGACTGAATTGACAACATAAGTTGAACCTCCAATTTTATGGACATTAGCTATACATGCAATAAGATGAAGGAAAGCATTGGTTGGGAGTCCTTTAAAAATTCAAAACATAGTTTATAATAAGACAATGGCCACAGTCAACACACTGTGGAGAGAACCAAGATGCCTTTCAATGGACAAATGGATAAGGGAGATGTGGTCCATATATACTATGGAGTATTATTCCTCCATCAGAAAGGATGAATACCCAACTTTCGTATCAACATGGACAGGACTGGAAGAGATTATGCTGAGTGAAATAAGTCAAGCAGAGTCTATTATCATATGGTTTCGCTTATTCGTGGAGCATAAGGAATAACACGGAGGACATGGGGAGATGGAAAGGAGAAGGGAGTTGGGGGAAATTGGAGGGGGAGATGAACCATGAGAGACTGTGGACTCTGAAAAACAATCTGAGGGTTTTGAAGGGGTCGGGGTAGGAGGTTGGGTGAGCCTGGTGGTGGGTATTATGGAGGGCACAGATTGCATGGAACACTGGGTGTGGTGCATAAACACTGAATTCTGGAACACTGAAAAGAAATTTAAAAAATAAATAAAAATTTTAAAAAAGACATAAATTAAGCACAATAAATTCTCATTTCTAAATGGTATACATAAAAAGCCCAAGATTAATATATTATTTGAAAAATTATAGAAAGTATCCTGATCATGATACTCTGCTCTAAAACAGGAAATTATACTGCAAATGATTCAAAATAGATTAGCAAAAATTGAAACTTCTATAAAGTGATGCTTACATTTAACCTGAAGGTGAAAAAAATTTTTTTTATGAATACCAAATATATTGACAGGAAGTTAAAACTTACCTAAAGCCCTTGGCTTTTGATGAATGGAACATTTCTTAAACTGCTACTATGAAGACAAATGAAAAAAATTTCAGAAACCTATGGAAGCTATTAAAATATAAATTGGTGCAAACTTTATAAATTCTTAAAAGAAACACTGCTTTACTAAAGGCAATAAATCTTTTGTTGAATTGACCATTTGGTGAAACAATCATTTGATTAACAGTTTTTGGTGAAATGATCCATTTCTGCTGCTATTCACATTCTCTTTTCTCTAAAGCTTTATTGTAAAAATTCTTAATTTTATGTCTTTTGTTTTATGTTGGTATTCAGTAACTCTGTGCCTGGTATTTTTACATACCAGTAGAAAAAGTGCAGTAGAAATAAATTATATCTGCTTTTTGGATTGGCTCTCAAGCACTCTATGATACCTAAGCCATATCTAGATTGTTAAAGTATAAGTAATTCTGAAGATTTGCAGTGACTCTCTAATTCTGAGTATAGCCTTTCTTACCATTTTTTTCCTGTGATTTCCCAAGTCCATGATAAATACGGAGATTTAACTTACTTTTAGAGCTACCTCGACTGCTAGAAGTATAATGTTTCAGTATAATTAAAATTGGCTTCTGATTTGTAAAAAGACTAAACTACAATTTGGCTCAATTCTTGGTAGACAGATTAATTATACCCAAGAGACTAATTACTTTTCCCATTTTGATGTTTTAAAACTGCAGTGTGGATTTTGTGCATTGAGGTAATTAAGCAATTGTTTATTTTTGAGGATTAACTCAAATGACTTAACATTAGAGAACTATACCCTGGGAAAATATTGCTTTGTTTTAAAGGCAACAATGCAAAAATGTTAACCATTGTCCTTTTATTTCAAGCATGGTATTTAATAAACTAAGTAATCAAGAACTTATTTATCATGACAAATTTTTAATTTTAAAATAAATGTTACAAAAATGTCCAGTTTAAATACTGACATTGATGTAAATGTAAATTAGTCAATTAGATTAATTCATTTTAATTAAGGTAATCAGAAGCACTCCAAACACTCTCACATAAAATAAAGGGCAATCAAACCTAGTTTTTAAATTAATTGATCTAATTGTGCATATTTCTATAGTTTATTTCCATGAAAAGGATACATATTGATAAAATACAGTATCTTTAGCTTGATTTAATCTTTTGAATCTTGCATGCTTCCTTTAAAATTGCACATGTGAATTTCTCAGTTTACACTCTTTTGAAAGTTATATCATCTTGACAAGATGCTAAACCCATATTTATATCTAACTATAATAATAATGTAGTGACATTATTCAACAGCTTATCTTCAAAGAGCTCAAAGGCTGTAGATAATATGTTATCACACACATCATGGCATTCTTGTGAATTCTACTGCTTTCTTTTCTTTTGGTTTGAATTAAATAATCCCCAAATAGTAGAAAATGAAAACACTAGACCGGGAGCATTATGAACAGCATCATTTATTATTTCTTAACTCTAAAATAGGAATTTTGAACTTTATGGTTTTATAAAAAGTTTCAATGACATGTAGTTAGAGAAAAAATATCCAACTGATCTAATTCAACCTTTTTCATAAAGCAGGGTGACCTTTATATTATTCTATACATAGCATCACTCAATTGTACTTAAAGCCTCCTATGTCAGGAGACAATCTCTTCCAGTATTAAGAGTTCTACTTCCCTAAAATACAGTTTTCATATTGAGCTGGAATCTGTCTGCATGTACAAGTCACCTTTTGGCTCCAAATCTTTACCATTGGACAATATATCACAAATATTGACCATTGATCAAATATTGACCACAATCCCCAGCCAATACTTGAACAGCATTGAGGCATTTTTTTTTCTTTCTTGAAGATTCTGTTTATTTATTTGACAGAGACAGACAGAGAGATCATGAGCAGGGGGAGTGGCAGAGGGAGAGGGAGAAGCAGGCTCTGTGCTGAGCAGGAAACCTAGTGTGGGACTTGATCCAGGACCCTGGGAACATGACCTGAGCCAAAGGCAGATGCTCAACCAAATGAACCACTGAGGTTCCCCTGAGGCATTTCTATTAATGGGTCAAAGTTTGATGCCAAACTATGACTTGCAGAAGGCTCAGATTTATAGTTTCTGTACTCTCTGTATACTATGGGAAGCCAGTATTTTTTGAGAATAGGAGATATTCTGAGGAGACTTTGTTGCATTAACAGAATCAATTGGACAGGGAAAATTCTGAGTGTAAACAAAAGGTTTGCAGAACAACCCAGGAAAATGATAATGGGGACCTCATCCTGTGGAACAATAATAAGGTTTGAAAAAAGTGGAAGAGTTTGGAATTTTTTAAGGTTAGCTTGGAAAACATGGTGACTCACTAGATGTGAAGCAGAATTGCATCAAATATGACTAATATTTGGAGCCTGAGTGGCAGCAGGAACTATAATGACATCATCAAGAGAGTATCTCATTTAGTCAATAGATACAGAAAATTTACCATGTACCACTCTCTGAATATCACTCCCTGTTTAACCCTTTCCAATGGTTGCTTATTGCACACAAAGAAAAACCAAATACCCTTCTGTGCTTTCCAAGCTCTTCATAATCTGATTATTCTTACCTTTTTGACATCATCTCATGCTACTCTAGCTCATATTTACTGTCTTCCATCTTTACATTTTATAAATATACTTCTTTGCACATTTTATGGCAAGCTTGTTACTACATTAGTGCTTACTATATTTGTTATAACCTAAGCCTGAAATACTCATTTCTGAAATCTCCATGGTTATTCAGATAGATCATAAGTAAAGTATTATCCTTTTAGAGAAGACTTTCCTGACAAAATATACACATTTTAAGTATCCTTTGAATTGAATTATGGTTTCCATGGGGATTATTTTTAGACAGTTTTGTTTTTTCTTTATATTTAAAATATATGTATCATATATTCACATTTTTTTCAATCCCTACTCATGTCTTTCTTCATATTGAATACCTTTTGTTGTAGGAGGCCAGTCTCCCAAAACCTTCCATCCTCCTGCTAGAATCCCAATCAAGTTGTTTTGTTGACAGTTCTTTTTCTCTTATTTTCTTGATTGCTTTACATACATTTTCTTTTCTCCTCCCCAACTTTTTTTTTTTTTTTAGCATCCTATGACTTCCTTTTTCTTTACTGGGTAAGTATTATAAAAAAAAGAAGCCCCTAATAACACTGGAAGCATAAAAATAAATGCGAAGGTCTTTTTTGAATTCTCTTTCAGGTACCTATGTTGATGGAAGTTATGATCATATCTTCTACATATGGTTTTTCAGGTGCAGTCTGCAGTAGGGTTAGTGCAATAGGAGCTACTTTTTTGAAACATCACTGACAGTCAGAACCCCAGGTGTACTATCTTATACCAAGGTTCTCTTTTTTCTGTGGTAGTTGTTTATTTATTTATTTTTTCTTCTGGTTTAATCTTTGTCTCTGCATATATACTTGCTCAAAATAATCTATTAGCACCATTTCTCTTAATTTAAGATTGGGGGGATCATGCTAACTGGAGTGACCGCATACATACTGTTTACATTACCTAGGTAAAAATCAGCACTTCAGTATTTCATTCTTATTTTAACTTGCATTTCCTTGATGACATAGGATGTGGAGCTCATTTTCTTGTGCTTATTTGCCACCTGTATAATATCTTTGGTGAGGTGTCCATTATAGTCTTTGATCTGGTTTTAATTGGATTATTTTTTTCCTTATTATTGGGTATTAAGAGTTCTTTGTATATTTTGGATAACAGTCCGTTTTCAGTTGTTTGCTTTCGCAAATGGTTTCTCCTAATCTGTGGCTCATCTGCTAATTCTCTTGACATTATATTTCATAGAGCAAAAGTTTTTAATTTTAATGAAGTCCATTATTTCTTTCCTGAAATGTGCCTTTGGTGGTGTTGATATCTCTTTTTTATTGTTTTTGTTGCAGTTTTTTTTAGATATACCGAAACAACTCTTTTGTATTTCCATATATATTATGAATTATTTCCTAATGGTGAACAGATATTTTTAATTTTAATGAAATCCAGTTTATCATCTTTTTCTTTTATGGTTAATATTTTGTGTGTTGCCTCTAAGAGATGTTTGCCTACTACCTTCATACACTTGAAGATTTTCACCTACATTTTCTTACAAATCTTTATAGGTTTTTTATATTAAGTGGTAGCATTCAAGGTTCATTTGTTTTCATGGAGGTATCCAGCTTTTGCAGCATGATTTGTTGAAATAATATTCTTTTCCTTAATAAAATACCTTCAGATTTTGTTGAAAATAAATTGACTTTCTATGTATAAGTCTGTTTGTAGACTCTATTCTCTTCCATTGATTTACTTGTCTTTTTATATTTTGATACACACTATTTGAATTACTGTAGGTCTATGAAAAGTCAGCTCTTTTATAAAGATTGTTTCAATTATTTTAGATTTTTAGCATTTCTATGTAACTTTGGGGATAGACATTTCAAAAGAAAAATGAATTGAAATTTTGATTGAGATGGCATTAAAACATAGAGATTGATTTAACATCTTTATAATATTAAGTCCTCCAATCCATCAACATGACATATTTACTTAATTAGGTTTTTAACTTCTCTCAGTAATGCTTTTTAGTTTTAAACTAGAATTGTCTACATCTTTGTTAAACTTATTATCATTTATTTTTAATATTACTCTAATCTTTCACATTTTATTTGCAATTGTTTGGAACTAGAAAATAGAGATACATTTAACTTTATGTATCTCTTTCTTTTTGTAAATTTTATTTTCTGGTAATTTTTTTTTCTATCAAGAATATTTCCTTGTATGGGGCTTAAATTCCAATAAGGTGCTGCTAATTAGAACTGTCATTTTCTGACCAGTGGTGTTTTTAAGGAATATAATTTAAAAGGTTATAAAATAAACACAGAGAAAAAAAATCAACCCTGGTAATTCAAAGCTAGAACACTAAGTTGATAGTAGTACTTATGGTAGGATGAGCAACAATGTTTGTTATGTTTACCACTTCACAACAAAATCTGTTTTTTGTCAAACAGTTCTGTCAAAATAGGTAAGTCTATGTTATTAGATTTTATCATTTTGTGGATAAAATATATTTTTTCATTTTTTAAAATAGAAAAATGGTTTAAGTATATATGGCCTCAGAATGAATACATTTTTATTGTTTGATTTGTTACTACTTATAAATATACAATGTATTTTGTCTTTGGAGATTTTATAATAATATCTCAAAGAAAACAAAGTGCTGAAATCATGTGGGATCAGCAAAGGCAGTTAACTCCTGCTTCTTTGAAGAGATTTGAAATAAAGTGGAAATAAAACTGCTAGATTTTATAAGGCAGGGATATATTAACTTACCAAGTAGACATCTTTATCTTGTGTTTTTCAGGATGAAATTGATATTATGAAACTCTTAAGGTGAGAACATTGGTCACAAATCAGTAAAACCAATTACAGTCTGTTTTCAATTTCCTTGGATTTGGGAATTTGCATTACATAATTGTGTCAATGAACTAAAAAAAGTAAAAATGAGTAGCTTTATTTTGATATATACTATTTTATGGTGTAAATAGCATTTCTCTTCTTTAGTAGAACACTTATTGTTATAAGAATTTTATAAAATATGTAGACATATTTCCCAAGAGTTCTAGTTCTTACAGATAGAAAATAGAATAAATGGAGACAGAAATGCGCTAGCAATAGTTTGGGAAGAAGAAAAAAATGTGCAATATATCTTTATTCAGTCTTATATACTGGTATTCTCTTTTGCTAATAAAATATGTCCATATTATGCCCAAATATGCCATAGTAACAAAATGATGCCCATAAAACTGGGTTTATTCTAGGCATACGAATTCAAATACTGTCAAACATGTAATCTTTATTCTACTGTACTGAAACTTTACTGATATTAGCAGATATTCCTTTCACAAAGTAAATATTAGGTTTTACTTTGCTTTGTTCTGATGATGTTCTGGTGATGTTGCTGTTAAAAAACTATTTCCAAGAGAAATCTTATCTTTTCCCCATTAGTTTCTGTAAAGACTCTTTATCACTATTACTGCATCATTTGATATCAAGAGCTTTTATTAGCATCATGGGAACTAAAAAAATATTGATTTAAGATTTGTCTTATTTAAATAGGTGGAGAAGAAGAGAACCTTCACAAATACCTTACAGACCCCAATATTAAAGTATCTTCTAAAACTTCTTTCAAATTTACCCCATCTGGTCCATATAATAATAATGCATGACTCTTAATAAACAGAAAAGAAAGGACAGGCAGATCTATTTTTATAGGCGATATAATTTCCTTTTTAATAATTATAGTTTAGCACACCAGCTAAGTGATAGTTTGGAAATATTCACTTGTTTATAGGTGTTTTAATTATTTTAAAAATTTTCCCTCTTACATATTAGAGGGGACATCTAGATTTCTATTAAGGAGCAAGAAAAACTGATCTACATGGAAATGTAAACTTTAAGAGAGAGATAATGAAGCAAATTCATTGGAAGAAAGAAAAATAATTAAGTAAATATAAGGCCATGTATTTTGTGCTATTTCTCACTAAAGCAGAACCCAGATTCAAACAATGTAAAAATTGAGGGGGCAACAAGATAAAAAGTGATCTCTTTTGTCTCTCGGGGCTTATAATTAGCCTGCTGTATGGTTCAACACTAACATAATTGACACAGTCAGCTCCATAAACACATTTCCCTCAGATTTACTTTAATATTTTTAAATTTAAACTTTATTTTATTTTTTCAGTGTTCCAAGATTCATTGATTTCCTTTAATTCCCACAACCCACTTAAATGAGTCTAGAATAAATGGTGCTATTTTTAACAGTTAAATGAGGTATAGGAGATGGTTTCGGTGAGAAGTAACAAAAATGGCAGGGATGTGGGGTCAGGATGAAGATCTGCATTAGAGGTGTCTTTACTCATCCTCCCACAGGCTTCTTGTTCTCTCAGAGTAGAGAGGGCATTGCTTTGTTGCTTGTATTATAGGGTAATGTTTAGTCCACATTTGTAATGAGGGAGTCACTAAATATTCGGATGACGGGATACATGGGTGTTGTTTTTCTTGTTTTCCTCCCTTCTACAGAATGGAGTAATAAAGGTCAGGGATTGTTTCTCCAGGGAAAGAGGTTGGGATCTCTTAATCCCATCCTGCTCACCTCCTTGGAATTAGGTTGTGATGGTAATATTGGCACCATATTCCAATTTGTCATCCCTTGCTCTGTATCTCTGGTTATGTTCCCCTAATACTGGGTGAATGTTCAACTCTTAAAAGACAGAGTGATCTTTGTGGCCTCTTTGAATTGGACACTATTTAGGCCTAAAGTGTTGTAGCACAAAGTTGCATAATGAAATAAGTCTCTGCATTGAGTTATATGGCTCCACAGCCTGAAAGCATCTTGCCTCTCATTTGGTGGCAATTTCAACTCTCACAAAATAATATGTTTTGAAGATCATATAGAAAGGTATAATTATAATTATAGTCTATGGGACAATATTCAGAAAATCCTTGATTTCTTGGCACAAGTAGCCTCACAATTTCATCCTTTCTTGCACTGGAGACCACAGCGTGTCATATACCATTTTTATTCACACTTGTGTTCCTAATAACATGGCTATGTGTGGGAGAGAATTAAATAGTATAAGAGAAATAACAGAAAATGCAGAAGAAAGGGAAAATAAAGGTACCTCATGTAAGGATTAAAAGAAGAAAACACAGGCTTGAAGATTTATTCAAAGTACTTATTTAGGCATTGTTAAATTATAAATTATCTTGTAAAATCTAAATATAGATCTAGTTGTGTAATCAATATTGACAAGTCACTTTTAAGATGTCGGATTTTCAGCATTTCATTTCAAAATGACTTTTAAAATAAAGATCTTTATCTTGTAAAGCAAACCCAAAGGCCATTAATTCAGAAGATGACCTACAAAGATGTCAAGTGAAACAACTTCCTATTGTTTCAAATATAGAAAAATCTTGTAAAGAATTTTAAATAACTTAGAGGGTACACAAACCATCATGTTCAGAAGGCTTGCCCATTTCCATTGTGATTTAAGATTTTCAGACTTGCCTAGCAATTCCAACAGCTCTTTAAAGCAAATCTGATGCTGCATACACAGCAAAACATTGCTTTGGACTGTTTATAAAGTAATAGCTAGTGCCTAAAATGCCATTAATAAATTCTTCTTCTTCTTGTAGTCCTTAAATCAAGCTAGTGAAAACTGCTTATTCTACTTCTGGAGTGTTCACTGTTTCTTTTGGATTTCCCAGGCTAATATCTTGTTAAACTTTGCTTGAGCCATTGAAAGGCATTGCTGCTCTCAAACTTAAGTTCCATCATTCTACCTTCAGAGTTATAGTACAGTAATACAATTTAAATTTTAAGATTTCTTTCTTTTCTTTTTATTTTTTTCTGATTCATATTTTATTTATTTTTATTTTTTAAGTTTTAATTTAAATTCCAGTTAGTTAACATAGAGTATAATATTAGTTTCAGGTGTACAATACAGTGATTCAGCACTTCCATACAATACATGCTCGTTACAAGTGTCCTCCTTAATCCCCATCAATTATTTAACCCATTCCTCCACCCACCTCCCCCTGGCAACCATCAGTTTGTTCTCTATAGTTAAGAAACTGTCTCTTGGTTTGTCTCTCTCTCTCTCTCTCTCCCCCACCCTTGGCTCATTTGTTTTGTTTCTTAAATTCCATGTATGAGTGAAATCATATGGTATTTGTCTTTTTTTGACTGATTTATTTCTCTTAACAACACCCTTTAGCTTTATCCATGTTATTACAAATGGCAACATTTCATTCTTTTTATGAGTAATATTCCATTGTGTATATATATCACTTCTTTATCCATTCATTGAATGATGGACACTTGGGCTGCTTCAATAATTTGGCTATTATATGGGGCGCCTGGGTGGCTCAGGGGGTTAAGCCTCTGCTTTCGGCTCAGGTCATGATCCCAGGGTCCTGGGATCGAGTCCCGCGTCAGCCTCTCTGCTCACAGGGAGCCTGCTTTCCCCCTTCTCTCTCTGCCTGCCTCTCTGTCTACTTGTGATCTCTGTCTGTCAAATAAATAAATAAAATCTTTAAAAAAAAATTTGGCTATTATAGATAATACTGCTATAAACTTGGGGGTGCATGTACCCCTTTGAATTAGTATTTTTGTATTCTTTGGATAAATACCCAGTAGTGTGATTGTTGGATTGTAGGGTAGTTCAATTTTTTACTTTTTGAAGAACCTCCATACTCTTTTCCACAGTGGTTGCCTCAATTTGCATTCTCACCAACAGTGCAGAACGGGTCCCCTTTCTCCATATCCTAGCCAACACCTGTTTTCTCTTGTGTTTTTGATTTTCATCATTCTGACAGGTCTGAGGTGATATCTCATTGTAGTTTTGATTTATATTTCCCTGGTGATGAGTGATGTTGAGCATCTTTTCATGAGTCTATTGGGCATCTGAAAGTCTCCTTTGGAAAAATGTCTATTCCTGTTTTCTGCCCATTTTTAATTGGATTATTCATTTTTGGGGTGTTGTTTTAAAAGTTCTTTATATATTTTAGATACTAGTACTTTATTTAATATGTTATTTGCAAATATCTTCTCCCAGTCTTTAGGTTATCTTTCAGTTTTGTCTGTTTCTTTTGTTGTGCAGAATATTTTTATTTTAATGAAGTCCCAATGCTTTATTTTTGCTTTTGTTTCCCTTGCCTAAGGAGACATATGTAGAAAGAAGTTGCTATGGCTGAGGTCAAAGAAGTTACTACCTATGTTCTTCTCTAGGATTTTTATGGTTTCAGGTCTCACATTTAGGTGTTTAATCCATTAAAAATATTTTATTTATTTATTTAGGAGAGAGATAGAGGGAGAGAGCATAGGCTGGGGGCAAGGGCAGAAGGAGAAGCAGACTCCCCGATGAGCAGGAAGCCTGATGAGGGACTCCATCCCAGAACCCCAGAATCATGACCTGAGCTGAAGGCAATGCTTAACTGACAGAGCCACCCAGGTACCCTGGTCTTTGATCAATTTTGAATTTATTTTCGTGTATGGTGTATGAAAGTGGTCCAGTTTCATTCTTTTGCATGTTGCTGTCCAGTTATCTAAGCACCATTTGTTGGAGAGACTGTCGTTTTCCCATTGGATATTCTTTCCTATTTTGTCAAAGATAAATTGACAACAAAGTTCATTTCTGGGTTTTCTTTCTATTCTTTGATCTATGTGCCTATTTTTGTGCCAGTACCATGTGGTTTGATCACTACAGCTTTGTAATATAACTTGAAGTCTAGAATTGTGATGTCCCCAGATTTTCTTTTCTCTTTCAAGATTACTGGGTATTTACCCCAAAAATGCAGATATAGTGAAAAGAAGGGCCATCTGTACCCCAATGTTCATAGCAGCAATGGCCACAGTTGCCAAGCCATGGAAAGAACCAAGATGCCTTTCAACAGACAAATGGATAAAGAAGATACGGTCCATATATACAATGGAGTATTATGCCTCCGTCAGAAAGGATGCAGACCCGACTTTTGTATCAACATGGATGGGATGGTAGGAGATTATGCTGAGTGAAATAAGTCAATTATCAAATGAGAGTCAATTATCATATGGTTTCACTTACTTGTGGGGCATAAGGAATAACATGGAGGACATTGGGAAATGGAGAGGAGAAGCGAGTTGGGGGAAATTGGAAGGGGAGACAAACCATGAGAGACTGTGGACTCTGAGAAACAAACAGGGTTTTGGAGGGGATGAGAGTGTGGGGTTGGGTGAACTTGCTGGTAGATATTATGGAGGGCATGTATTGCATGGAGCACTAGGTGTGGTGCATAAATAATGAATTATGGATCACTGAAAAAATTTAAATAAAAAAAAGATTACTTTGGCTCTTTAGGACCCTTCAGAACAAATTTAAGGATTATTTATTCTAGCTCTGTGAAAAATGCTGGTGGCATTTTGATAGGGATTGCATTAAATGTGTAGTTTGCTTTGGGTAGTATACATTTTGACAATATTCATCCTTCCAATCCATAAGGATGAAATGTTTTTCCATTTCTTTGTGTCACCTTTAACTTCTTTCACCAGTGTTGTATAGGTTTCAGAATATAGGTCTTTCACTTTAAATCAACAACCTAAACTTATACTAAAGGAGCTAGGGAAAGAACAACAAAAGAATCCAGGAAGTAATAAAGATTAGAGCAGAAATAAATGATATAGGAACTAAAGAACAAAACAAAACAAAACAAAAAACCCAATGGAACAGATCAATGCAACCAGGAGCTGGTTCTTAGAAAACAGTAATAAAATTGATAAACCTCTAGTCAGACTTACCAAAAAGCAGAGAAAGGACCTAAATAAATAAAATCCCAAACAAGAGAGGAGAAATAACAACCAACACTACAGAAATGCAAACAATTATAAAAGAATATTATGAAATACTAATTCCAACAAATTGGACAACCTGGAAGAAATAGATAAATTTCTAGAAACATATAAACTACCAAAATTGAAACAGGAAGAAATAGAAAAACATGAACAGACCATAACCAGCAAAGAAATTATACCAGTAATCAAAAAACTTTCAAAGTCCAGGAACAGATAGCTTCACTGAGGAATTCTACCAAACATTTAAAGAAGAGTTAGTACCTATTCTTCTCAAACTATTCCAAAAGTAGAAAAAAGAAGGAAAAGTTCAAAATTCATTCTATGAGGCCAGCATTATGGTTCAACATTCACAAATCAATCAATGTGATATACCATATTAATAAAAGGAGATAAGAATTAATTATAGAATCATTTCAACATGCAAGAAAAGCATTTGATAAAGGCCACAAATGAAAAACTGAGTGGGGAAAAATGAGCATTTCCCCTATGTCAGTGGGGAAATGGTCAGGCCTTCCCCCTGTGGTCAGGAAAAAGACTGGCATGTCTGCTCTCACTGTTGTTTAACATAATACTGGAAGTCCTAGTCACAGCAATCAGACAACAGAAAGAAATAAAAGGCATCTAAATCAGCAAAAAATAAGTCAAACTTCCACTATTTGCAGATGACATGATACTCTATTTAAAAATCTAAAAGACTCCACCAAAAAAAAATGCTAGAACTGATACACAAAGTCAGTAAAGTTGCAGGATAAAAAAATCAATGTACAGAAATCTGTTTCATTTCCATACACAAATAATGAGGTAGCAGGAAGAGAAATTAAGGAGTCAATCCTATTTACAACTGCTCTAAAATCAATAAGATACATAGGATTTTTTAAAAATTTTAGAGTTAACAATAAGATAGCCAGAGAGGAATAGGAGGAAGAAATACACTCAATGCATATCAGGGACTACAGCTCAAAAAAATATGCTGGCTTATTTTATCTAGAGGATGAGTGAAAGAAGGAAGATACATTCTGAGAAACAAACTGAGGGTTTTGGAGGGGAGGTTGGGGGGTGGTTGGGAGAGCCTGGTGGTGGATATTAAGGAGCACTGGGTGTAGTGCATAAACAATGAATCTTGGAACACTGAAAAAATAAAATTAAATTAAAAAAAAAAAGAAGGTAAGATACAAGTGAATAGAAGACAATGGCATTCTCAATGAATACAGAAAAGTCTAGAAAAGAAGCTGCTTTAGGGACAAGGGAAGCAGAGATATTAAATAAGATGTGAGAGCAGAATTGAAAAATGGAATGCCTACACAATAGGCGTTTGGACTTTACACTGGAATCCAGGAAAGAGGTTTTACACATAATAATCTGGAAATCATCTCCGTGCACTGTTGTCTTTGGCATAGTTATCTTTGACATTATCATTATAATGGAGATAAAGTCAGTTTTAAAATTCTAAAACTGAGATTCATTGAGAAAATAACTAGTTTTTTTGGTGTGATAAGGTGATGTATGAATCATCTTCTCTACCCCATTTTTATTTAGAAGAAGGATATTGCTATAAATATGATTCCTTAGGTTTAAAGTATTTCTCCACTTTTTAGTTACTTTTGTCTAATGTAGACAATGACTAAAAACCTGAAGTGTGAATGTTTTCGTACTATTGGAAAAGTGAGAAACTCCATTTAACACTTCTGCTGTAACCTGCTGGTCATGCCTTGAAAGGGGATTGCTGCTATTGCCCAGATAGACTATGAGATTATTTACTTGTTCCCCAACTAAATAAATGACACATTGCCCTAAGTGATATTCTAGCAACATAAAGTGGTTAAAACAATCTCTTTAGGATATTGGGCACTGCAGTAGTTTCTGTGGGTCAGCTGAACTTAAATTGTTTCAAAAACTATTGAATTTCATGAACCTCTCATAGTTATCACAAAAAGAGTACCGCTGAACAACTCAATGGAATATTACCTTTATTTTCACATTTTTAAAATTAAACTTAAAGGTAGTAGGACTGTTGTATAAACATATTGCTTCTCAGCCACCCTAAACAAAAATTGATTGTGCGTGGCACTGACAAGCATCTAAAGCTCTATGAATTAGTGAGATATCTGTGATGGAATGCAAAGTAATTCTCCATGGATCAAATCAGTGATCATCTGCTGTGTATGTTGAGTTTAAATCAACTTATTTGTCTAAGAAAGATGAGTTCATTAAGAACATTATAAAATAAATTAAGGTAGAAGATCCTATTACGAGAGGAATGACTACAAGACTCACTCTGTTTTAATGAAAATATTTTCTAGTTGACAGATGAGCTTGAGCAGAAAATGATAATCTTCTAGACAAAGAAGAAATAAATGTGGATGTTCATTCACATCTGTTTTCTCTTACTTCCCTATAGTACAGTTTTGTTGCTTTATAATGATGGGTTTTGTCATAAAGAAAAACATTTCTGTTCTCAGCTCTCTCACTGCTAGGAAATAAAATTATTTTCTGATAAAGTATAAATATAACTGGCCAATATTATTGAGGGTTAAACAAATCTAAGATTATCATATGTACTCAATTTTTCTTCTTTCCACAAAAATCTTTCTAAAGTTATGAGTGGAGAGAGTACTATATAATTCTAAAATAATAATATTCATGCCATAGGAATGTTGGCTGAATTGTAGGTTTATCACCATCAGCTGACTCCTACATCATAATTTCAGGGGATACTGGCAAGGATTTAAGTGGAATTTTTCCTGAAAATACTATAAGGGAAATGTTGATGCAGAACTGGTTGGTGTGTTTAGCCATGTTTTATGTTAGAAAAAGGTCAGCTTTTGAGATCATGTTTTCTCTCCAGGGAGTGGGAAGTGGGGGAGGGAAATAGATCAAGGTTCCTTTTGAGTGGTAAGAGAGCTGTATCATTTTATTTTCATAAGTTTTCTCATATGAAACTTTCACAAACTCCCCTTCAGAAATACAAATTACATACTGCCTCTGTACTTAAGCTGTTTGGGAAATCTCACAAAATAACAATCCTCCTGCTGTGTGAATAAATCCCTAGCTGACTGTTGTTCAAGAAAGTCTTGGAGGCAGAGATAATCAGCCTCTGGAGAATCCATCAGGGAAAGAAAAACAAAGACAGCCTCATAAAGAGTAAATAGCATTCCTGATAATATATAAACGTAGCAAAGGATTGCAGTCACTTGTCTTACTTATGGGCGTTATAGCTCAGTGGTTAAGAGAGGAGACTTTAGATCATGTCACCTGGGTTTGAATTCCTGCTCTGCAATTGACCAGCCCTTGGACCTGAGACAAAGAAACATACTTTCTCTGTGTGTCCATTTTCTTATCTGAAGGTGAAACTAATGATACCTACTTCATGGATGTTTCTGTAGAGGCTTAAATGAGTGAACACATAATGTGTGCTTAGCAATAGTGCCTGAGAAATAGTAGGTGCCTCCTATATACTATTATAATTATTATTAACTCTGCTGTAATTGAGCTTCTGATAGGTCATTACAAATGATATGTCTATCAAGGGAAGAACTGGAGAAAAAAAAGCGTTCCTTCAGTTTTTCCTCAAAATCAAGGAAGAGATATATCCCCACCCACCAACAAATAGTTTAATACTTATTATTACCAAACTAACAGAAGTATATTTAAAATTATAGAATTATTAAATATTATTAATTGTTATGGGGCATTATTAAATATTATACATATATCTCTGAGAATTTCTTAGAGAAGTAAAGTTTTATTGTAGGTACATATACCACCTGTTATTATTTTCACAAACTCTTGGTCACAAGAGAGGTATAATATGTCCTGTGTGCAAGCTATGAAAGAAACTGGAATAGATTCTACAACCCAATTAATTAGCTTTAAATATGTTGTGTCATCTCACTAGGGTCTTGCTTCTCAGAGAGTCTTGCCTCTTATTGGGCAAGATGATCATATAAGAAATGCTTCAACTAATACAGTTGCCAACATCACAATAGTAGTAATTATGAAAATTAAAAAAGTGAGACTATGCTAATATTTGTTTCTTGCTTTTACAAGGGAATATATTTCTGTCATTATAGGTACATATCTAGAGGTACATACTTAGAGGCTCCTGGGTGACTCAGTCAGTTGGGCGTCAAACTCTTGATTTCTGTTCAGGTCATGATCTTGGGGTTACAGCATTAAGCCCCGCTTTGGGCTCTGTGGTCAAGGTGGAGTCTGCTTGTCCTTCTCCTTCCCCCCACTTATATTTTCTCTCTCTCAAATAAATAAATAAATAAATAAATAAATAAAATCTTGAAAAAAAATAGTGGTATGTATTTACTATGTAAACATAGCCTCTGGGATTTGGGAGGCATACGATGCATCAATATAATAGTAGCAATAGCCAAAAACCTTGCAAATTTCAAATAAAACAATATAGAGAAAAGAAGGGAAGGCCATTTCGCCCTATTTAATTGGATTTTCTTGCCAATGGACTACACTATTTACATATATTTGGAATATATCTAAGAATTTTTCTTTTTTTCTCTAAGAATTTTTCTAGCATTTACATATTGGTGAGTTCATATTCTTCATAGCACACTGTCTCTTTATTTTCTAGTATCGCCATGTCTAGTAAGTATATTTATGCCAGTACTTAAAGTTCTATCATATTCTTTTTAACAGTTGCATAGTATTTTATAATTGTAATAATTTAATTGTCTATCTATTGGTATAAATACTATTGCATAGTATTTTATAATTGTAATAATTTAATTGTCTATCTATTGGTATCTGTTAACAGATTTTTACTACTATAGACCATGTTTTCATATTCAAAAAAGATAAAAACTTCAATGGTTACTATATATAAGATAAATGCTCAATTCAACAAATATCCATGGAAGTATCAATTTAGAAATATATGTTTCACACACATCAGGTTGGCAAAAATGAACAGTTTTACCCACATTATATGTGGATGAAGATGTAGAGAAATGGTACCGGTAGTTGATTTGTAAATTAGGACAACATCTCTAGATAAATGTTGTTGGTAAATTTGAAAGTGTGCATTGCCCATGATACAACAATTCTTTTCCTAGACACTAGCAATTCCTGCATATCTTTAAAAGTTCTCCTAAGAATATATCTGAGTAGTGTCCAACCAAGTGGGCACTTTGAAAACATATGGTATATTGATAGTTGCCACAATGATTGGAGAATGCTACTTGCAAATAGTGGGCAGGGCCAAGAAAGTTAAACATCCAGGAATGCACAGGAAGATCTTATACAACAAAGAATTATTTTGTCCACAATTGTATTTTCTTTCAAATGTCCTGCTGGCTTACTTAGATGAAATGCCTATTTTAAGTAATCTGAGCTTAGACTATAACTCCATTTTACATTTAAAAATAAAGGACTATTTTTGTATGATTTGATATACCCTGAATTATTATTATTATTTCTTGCTTTGAAAATTTATCATGCTGTTGTTTACCACTTGAAACTACCATTAATAGTGAAACAGGTGATAGTGTTTTAAGTCACCATACAACTGTCATATATCAAAGTATATTTACAACATATTATAATCTGCATATACAGTCCTGTATTGATACATATTTACAACTTCAAACAGTTTATTTCCAATATTATGTTGCTATCAGGATGATTCTAGGTTTATGAGCAAGTATCACTGTAATTTGCTGTGTCTTCAAGTATAGTTATGCCTGAGTATTTGCATATTAAAATGCTATCACTCACTTCAACTTTAATTTGTTCTTTTTTAGTTATTTTTTCCAGATATGTGTATAAGTTTATTATGTTATTTATGAATATTTCTAGTAGAGAGTAAATGTTATGTGACAAAATAGTTACTATAAAAAAGCATATTGCATTTGACTGCCTTGAGCAATATTGTCATATAGGAATTTTACATATGTACACAAGGAATCATAATCATGAATGTTCATTCTAATGTGACTAAAATTTGGAAATATAATAATTATTAATAGGAAAACAGATATTTTGTGGCCTTTTAATATCAATTACACTATGTACCTATTAAAAGTAATGAATCTAATCTATAAATATCAATATATATAAAGTCTAAAAACAATATGGAATACAAAATACCTTAAGGAATAATTTATATGAAGTTTAAAATCTGCTTAATATTTTGACATATTGTTTACAGAATTATACACTTATAATACATTATAGAGGTATGCAAAAAATTCTAAAATTCTATTCTAAATAATGGCATTCATTCTCATATGAAGAAGCACCTTGGGAAAGCTTGTACATAGATGGCCTAAATTCTACCAGAAATGTTTCTTAAATTGTGGATATAAGTTTTGTATAAAGATTTTTAAATTTTAATTTACCTGAATTATTTCATAATAACCTTAAAGTGAATTTATTTAAAGACAAGGACCAATCATAATGTTAAGTTTCAATACGTGTTATCATTTGAATGAGGTACTTTGAATGGATTTATAGAGAATAAAATATAATCAGGTAACTAATCCCATGCCAGAGCTATGTTTTAAGTATCAAAATGAATAGATTCTTTTTCTTTTTTCCAATGCTTTTTTCAAACTATACAATTTCAGTGTTTATATTTGGACCCTGGTTTTCTTGCACAATGGTTTTTTTGCACAATGGTTTTCTCTAGTTATTCTTCTAATTGGTTCCTTTTTCTTTTCCTGAAAGAAGGCCAAGTGAGAGAAAACACATTTTCCTCATATCATTAATAGTTTTTAGATATTTAGCCACCCTATTTGTTAAATGATTTGGCACGCAATGGATCATTTCTAGGCCTCCTTCCTAATTGTCACACTCTGAATTCCTTTTATTATATGCTCAGATTTAGTCCACTATATATGATTCCCATATCTCTTTTTTTTCTGTATTATTTTCCCAAATTTTGGTGTTGTTTCTTTTAGCATGAAATTCTGCATTAAAAAATATTTTCCCCCAAAACTTGAAGCTCACTACCTATTTAAAAACTATTTCATTCTTATTTTTGAACTTTGTAATTATTGTTCTTCTCTGTAGGATTCTATGCTCCTCATTTTTTTCTTGAAATTTCATGAAGATGGATACTTAATAATCCTCCTTGTTGCTTTTTGATTTTTATTATCTGAAAACTTTTATCTTTCTCCAGCCTTACCAGTGTTTTTTATGAGATCATTCCCCCCTTTACTTTCTTTGATATCTCATTCTCGCTGCCCAGTTAGAGGACTCTGACTGTCTGAATTGACCTTCCATGAATCCTGGCCTTTTTGTCTTTTCATCTCTCTTTCTTCATCTCTCAGTCTCTCTCTCTCCCTTTCTCTTTCTCTCTCTCTCTCTTTTTCCTTTTCTTTTCTTTTCTTTCTTTTTTTTTTTTTTTTGTCTTATTTTCTGGGTTATTTGCTTGGCTTTTTCTCTCAATCTTAATTTAAATGTTTCTGTTGGCAAACATTCCTTATATAATACTGTAGTAACACATAACTCCAGAATCTTAGTGGCTTACCACAACATGGTTTGTTTTTGGCCACTGTTCCATGGTGGTTATAGCTCTACTTACTCTACATGTCTTCTTCCTTTTGGGAGACACAATGAACATAGAGCCAATTATCTGGGACCTGCTGTTTTCATAGCAGTAACAATGTAGATTCATGCAATATCTATTAAAGTTTCTTCTTAAACGTGGTATACGTTAGTACTGCTCACATCCCATTTTCCAGAGTAATTCACAAAAGAAGGCCAAGCCTGGCACTGTGATGGGAAACAGACCAGACAGAGTGCTCTATAGGCCTAGGGGAGAATTACAGAAATACTTTAAGCCTATAATACGGTGATCACTCATCCTTGTCACCTTTCTTTTCCTCTGATTACCTCCTGTATATACTTTCTTGATTTCCCCTTGATTTATCTACATAAAATATTGCAATATTTTAAAATCTTTCTGAGAATTCTAATTAGATTTTCATTGTTCTTGTTTTTGTTATTTCCATCTTTTTAGTAAGTTATTATGTTTATTCTTAGGACAATTTTTCTATTGTTTACATTAATCATTTATACTTTTGCTGTTGGTTTTTCTCAATTGCCTGGTGATGTCTGATCATATTTATAAACTGTTGACTTGCTTAATTAACTAAAACATTAGGAAATATTCCCTATACAATTACCAGATTCATTTTTGCTTTTTTTTTTTTTTTTAAAGATTTTATTTATTTATTTGACACAGAGAAAGAGATAGCGAGAGAGGGAACACAAGTAGGAGAGGGAGAAGAAAGCTTCCTGCTGAGCAGGGAGCCCGATGTGGGGGTCAACCCCAGGAGCCTGGGATCATGACCTGAGCCAAAGCCCGATGCTTAACTACTGAGCCACCCAGGTGCCCCTTACCAGATGCATCTTTGAATGAAAAGCTTTTTCTCTGAGTGCATTCTTATCAGACAGATCATAATTCATTTGAGCAAAATGCAAGAAATCAGTGTGTGTATTCCTGCTGACAGATTTTTTTTTTGGCCTAACTTGCTTTTGTATAATCTGGATTTCATCTGTAAATTAATATAAATGGCTAACATAAATGGTATCTTATGTATTCATGCTTTTGCAATATTCTTTCTCCACTTAATAACATAATCTTGGGAGAACTTACATTAATACATATATTCTAAATTGCTGAAAAGTGATAATTTATTTATATATTTCCATATTGATAGACATTTGGATTATTTTATAGTATTTATTTGCATTACTATTATAAATGATGCTTAATGAACATTCTTGTATAGCTGTTTTTTAAAAAATGCAAGAAATCAGAGATGATGGGCTTTCAGTCTCAAATGTCAAGTTGGATGGGACATCAGCCTGGCCCTGGGAGCTCCAGCCTCCACACCCTCACTCCTGGTAGTTGGCTTCCTTTTTTCAGAAGTTATTTTCTGATTTTAACTGGAGTGCCAATAGTAGAAGTACAATACCGGGAATCATAAATGTTTGCTTTTGGGGTCAATGAGGGATAAATTCACATTGATTCTATAACCAACTCACTAGTCAGGTTATTTTGGCCTCCAGTTCCCTGATATTCCATGAGGGCTTCTCCACTGCTTCAGACTTTTTTTTTGCATGTGTGATCCATCCCCTGATCTTGGAATTAATAATGAATTTTATTCCAGCAATTGCTTTTTCCATGTGAAGTTCATAATATTTGTTTGCCGAAGTATCTTTTATCATTTTCAGTGTCTTAGTGAATTTACTCCTTTTTAGAGACCTCTCCCTCTTTTGATATCAGTGATTTTTTAGCAAGAAAGAAAAGGAAACATGAGGGCTATGCATCATCTTGTTTTGACCTCCTGTGTGACTGAGTCAGTTAAGTATCTAACTCTTGGTTTCAGCTCGGGTATTGATCTTGGGGTTGTGAGTTCAGCCGCTGCATTGGGCTCCACACCTAGTGTGGAGCCTACAAAAAAAAAAAAACAACAAAAAAGCAAACCCACAATAATTTTACCACATACTTGCTAACAGAAGATATCGCAGTATTTTGTAATTATTACCAATGTAATAGAAGTAAGATGTTGTCTTTGTGACCTTAACTTGCATTTTCTTGTTAGAAATGTATTTATGTTAATTTGGCTATCTGTATTTTTCTTGTAATGATCTTCTCATTTCCCCTGCCAAAGTGTCTTATATTGAATTTTATTACTGACTTTAGAATAATTTTTCTTATTTGTTGTTCATCTTTTAATTTTTTATTGTGTCTTTGACATATATAGATGGATTTTTTATATGATTTGGGTGCATCTTTTCATTTTAATTTTTGAGTTTCATGTATTTTTAGAATATTTCATCTAACTCCATATTATTACTTTTTTATTAATTTTTATTACTTTTAAAAATAATTTTTGTGCTATATTTTCTACCTTTGATGACTTTTTGTACCTTTACAATATTTTGTTTTATGTTTTCATTCTTAACTAACTGAAGTAAACTTTTTTGTGATACTAATTAGAGATTTATATATACAACATTTTCCCCAAGGACAGTTTTTGAGTAGCTCAGCATTTGTTTGTTATTTGAAATACAACATTTATCCTGTTCCAAATCTGTGTCTGTATGAGTGTGTGTGTCTGCACACATATGTATATACAAATGTACCTCATAGTTTTAATATGATTACATTATTCTATTACGTTTTTCCTGTATTCATACTCTAGCTGCAATATCATACAGTTTTATTAAGCATTGTTACAAGAACATTTTGATAACTGATAAATAAGAATGTTTTTCCTTTATTTGGTTTAGCATTTTATAAGTGCTTTCCTTTTGAAGATTACAATTTTCATTAACCTTGATAACTTAGTAAATTAGGAACACTAGTTTTTTTTTTAATGTGTCTTTATTCCTTTTTGTATATACTCTCTTCCAGATAAAAAGAAGTTTATTCCAAATGACTTATTTGAAATATTTGAAATTTTTTCAAAATGTGAAAAATAGACTTATTACACTAAATACTTCAGCATTACTTTTGCATATATTTACATTATTCCTACCCTTAATGTGTTCTTTATTATGAGTTATTACTAATTCTGGGCTTGGACATTTCAAAAAAGATTTATTGCTAGGTCTTTTATAGGCTTTTATTGCCTTTGTAATCATCTTCCTCTGTACCTCCTCCTACAGTCTTATTTTTTTTTCTTTCTGCATTTTTGTATTAGTACTGATGAATAAGAAAATTAATAGATTTATAAGCTGAAATACCTTATAAGACTGAATAATTTTTCAACTAGTATCTTGTGTTTTTATGTAGACTATTGTATTATAATGATTATTTATTCCCTTCCAATATTTAAAAGACTTATTTTTCCATCCCATTTTATGATATTAAAAAGTACTTACAACTTAGAACATTCGTAGTGATGACAAAGAGGTTCTGCAGATTCAGGAAAATTATTTACAAAAGACATGCCTAATAAAAGAATACTATCCATGGTGCCTGGGTGGCTCAGTTGGATAAGCAGCTATCTTTTGCTGAAGTCATGATCCCAGGGTCCTGAGGTGAGCCCTGCATTGGGATCCAGGCTCAGTGGGGAGTCTGCTTCTCCTTCTGCTTCTGTTTTTCCACCCCCACCAAATGGCTAATGCTCTCTCTCAAATAAATAAATAAATAAAATCTTTAAAATTAATGACTGTTATCCAAAATATACAAAAACGCTAAAACAACAATAAGAAAATGAATAACTGGATTAAAAATGACTCAAAGTTTAATCATTATGTTGCATATCTGAAAATAGTGTGACTTAGTCTGTCAATTATATGTAAATTAAAAAAAATATTTTAAAGCAAATGGGCCAAAGACCTTACTAGCCACTTCACCAAAAAAGATACACAGATGGCAAATAAACATATGCAAACATGCTCAACATCATTTATTACTAGGAATACAAATTAAAACAGCAATGAGATATCACTACAGATGTATTAAAATTATCAAAATCTGGAACACTGATATACATACCAATGCCAGTGAGGGTATGGGACAACAGGAACTCTCATTTATAGCTAGTGGAATCAAAGAATGCTGCAAGCACATTCAAAGACAATTGGGAAGTTTCCTATAAAAGTAAACATACTCTTAACATATGACCCAGCAATCATGTTCTTTGGTGTTTATTCACTCAAAAAAGTGGAAAGCTCATGTCCACACAAAAATCTGCACATGGAAATTTATAACAGCTTTATTCATAATTATCCAAACTTGGAAGCAATCAAGATGTCCTTCAGTAGGTGTATAAATTATGGTACACTGAGATAGTGAAATATTATTCAGTGCTAAAAATAAATGAGTTATCAGGCCATGAAAAGCCATAGAAGAAACTTAAAGGCATGTTACTAAGCAAATGAAACCAGTCTGGAAAGGCCACAGAGTATATGATTCCAACTACATGACATTCTGGAAAAGACAAAACTATGGAGACAATAAAAAGATCTGTGGTTCCCAAGGGTTACTGCAGAGAAAGGGATAAGTGGAGCCCAGGGAATTTTTTGGGATATGAATCTATTCTGTATGATGCTGTAATGATGGATACATATCCTTATATATTTGTCTAAAGCCAAAGAATGTACAATACCAGTAGTGAATCCTGAGGTGAACTATGGACTTTGGGTGATAATGATGCGCCGATGTAGGTTTATCAGCTATAACAAGTGTACCATTCTGATCAAAGATATCGATGGGAAGAGAAACTATACATGTGTGGGGGCAGGGAACATACGAGAAATCTATAAACTTTGCTTTGAATCCAAAACTGCTCTAAAAAAAATTCTCATTTTAAAAAAATCATAAAGTTTTAGTGATGATGGCAAACAAAGGGGCATCTTTTTTCTATCCTGTATTTGGAGTATATCTGTGAAAAAATGATGTTTATAATGGTTGTTTTTAGCCTCTAGTAAGTAGTTATGTAAGGACTTTTCATAGTTTGTTATTTTTAATGTTTTTTCACATCATAAAATTTTGAAGAAGCTCAGAAAAAAGAAAAGGTTTGTTTGTTCTATGATTTGACATTTGTACCTATTTGAGCCCAGTGGAACCACTAATAAAAATAACATGCACCTAATTTGAATATTATAAAATCCTGGACTGTTCCTTAGTCAGCTTCTTGGAGATAACTTCTGATCCCTTGGAATATTCTGGTTGAGAAGAGGGTTTTTATATTGCCTGCATCCTTTGGCTATGTTGTATCAATCTGACTAGAAAAGTTTATTCTAGCAATATGATTTATGGTGAATGCCTGCTTTTTTCTCTGAGATAGGATGCCTGGACTCTTAGTAACTGAGGTCAATCATGTGGGTGCTGAATGTCTACATGACTGAACCCAGTAAAATTCCTAGACACCAAAGCTTCCTGGTTAGAAGAATTTTGCATATGTAACCATACGACACTGCTGAGAGAAATGTATATCCCTGTGTTTATTCCACAGGGAGAGGACACCTAGAAGAGTATGACTGGCTTCTCTTGGACCTCACATGTCTTTTCACTTTGCTAACTTTAATCTGTATCCTTTCCCTGCAAATAAACCATAACCATGGGCATAATAGTTTGAGTCCCATAAGTCCTTCTAATGAATCATGGAGTCTGAGGGTGGTCTTGTAGACCCCTGACATGATTGTATGTGAACACTTCCAGGATTTGTTAAAATGTCAATTAAACTATATTCACATATTCATTTCCAAATGTACTTGTGTAAAATATTGTCATAGCAAAACTGTGGGGTCCAACTGGTTGAATATGGCCTAATATTTTTTGTTGCCTAAGTTATAGCTGTTTAAAACTTAAAACTTTGTCAAATGTGGGACACCTGGGTGGCTCAGTTGGTTAAGCGGCTGACTTTGGCTCAGGTCATGATCCCAGCGTCCTGGGATTTAGTCCCACATCAGGCTCCTTGCTCAAAAATTTGTCAAATGTGATGGAAGCAGAACTAAATAATTGTTATGTAGGAAGTCCACTTTAAGGTTTCAGTTTAAATGAAAGTTTAGAATGAAAGAGTTTGAGAGAACAGTGGAGGTTTACTCAAGATTAAGGAACATGCCTAAAATTATAATTTTTTTTCTTTGATAGAACGTGTATCTCCTTTTCTTTGACACTGCCTATAAGAATATGACAACTGGGGGCACCTGGGTAGCTCAGTCCTTAAGAGTCTGGCCTCAGCTCAGGTCATGATCACAGAGTCCCGGGATCAAGCCCCACATCCCATTCCCTGCTAAGCAGGAAGCTTGCTTCTCCCTTTCCCACTCTCCCTACTTGTATTCCCTCTTTCATGCTCTCTTTCTCTGTCAAATAAATAAATAAAATCTTTAAAAAAAAAGAATATGACAACCATTTTTAAGTTGACATATATGTTGGGTTTATCATGAATTCTTAACCAGGGGTGGTGGTGTTATTTATGTACTACACAGATTAGTTAAAGAATCTTATTAAATGTTGGATTACCCTTGAATTACTGGGATGATCTTGCCTGATCACATGTTGTGCTTTGTATGCATTTCTTAGTTTATCATACTATATTCAGGATTTTTACAAGTAGATTCATAAATAAAAGTAATATTTTTTGTAAAATTTTCTTACCAAACTTACATTTGCCTCATAGAATTTATTAATGAATGTATTTATTTATCCTTTATTTATCCAATAGTTAATGATTGCCTACTATGAATGGCTTAAATCAAAGAGACAATAGCAAGGATTGACATAAATGGATAAAAATTGAAAGTTTCATGCATTTCTGTTGTAAATGTAAACAGGCATTTCAGAAAAAAGTTTGGTAGTTTCTTAAAAAGTTAAAAATGAATTTAACATAACCCCCAGAAATTCCATTCCTAAGTATTTCTTAAGAAAAATTAATAAAAAAAAAGAAATGGAGGGATGCCTAAGTGGCTCTGTCAGTTCAGCATCCAGCTCCTGATTTTGGCTCAGGGATTTGAGACTAAGCCCCTCATCAGGATCCATGCACAACATCGAGATTCTCTCTGTCTTCCTCTTCCTCTGCCCATCTCCCACCCTTTCACACTCTTTCTCTCAAAAAAAAAAAAAAAAAGAAAAAAAAAAAAAAGAAAGAGGAAATGGAAACAATTCAAATATTTATTAACAGGTGAAAGGATAAATGAAGTGTTTATGTCAATACAATAGGATACTATTAAGAAATAATAAGGAGTGAATCACTTACATAGCACAACAGTGATAGACTTCAAAAATTTCATGTTAAGTGAAGGAAGACAATCAATCACAAAAGACTACAGGTTATATGATTACATTTATATGAAATGTCCAGAAGTGGCAACTTTACAGCATACCAGTTGTTGCTTTGACTGAGAGGTGTGGCTTATCTGCAAAGAAGTATGAAGGAACCCTTTGAAGGGAAAAAAAAAAATGGAGAGTTTAGTAAACAATGCGAGGAATATTTGTGTATGAAATGAGGAGAAAGGGAAAACATGCATTGTTTAATAAAGAAAGTACAGGACAGCTGGGCATTGTGAAGTTTCTACTATGTGTATAGTCTGGAGTACCAGAAGGAGAAGGGAGAAAGAATGAAGCAATATTTGAAGAGATATTGCCTGGGAAGAAAAGTCTTTATAAGTTGATATATTTTACTAAAAATTAAATTAACAACTTACAGAGGAGGAAAAGATATGGCTTACTTTTTAAAAAAACCAACACGAATAATTATTGACTTTTCAAAATAAAGTATGGATACAGAAGATAAAGGCATATGTGATGTAGTGAAAGAAAACATATCAATCTAGAATATTATAACCATCTGAAATATCCTGCAAAAATCAATGTGATCATTTTAAAGAACAGACACATTTCTGTATGGTTTTTGTTGAATGTTTTCTTTGGGGAATTTACATTGAAGTGAATTTGCTGGGAGTTAGATTGTGCATTTTTTGATATTTATTAGGTACTATTAAACAATTTCCCTAAAGTTAAGTGCTATACTAAATTATACAATCACTAACAACATGGACCTTCTTGTTGCTCATCATCCTTGTCAATAGTTACCATTTATTTCTATTTTCTATCATTGCGTAGAGTGTGTTTTGGTATTTTGTTGTAGCTCAATTTATATTTTCCTAATGACTAATTTGAACATCTTTTTAAATGGTTAGGCACTTGGAAATTTTATTTGTAACTATTCAAGATTTCCTTCCACATTTTTAAATTGACTTGTGTCTTTTTTTTTCTGATTTGTGTGAAGTTATTTGCAGCAAATGGCATTAATGGTAATCTTGTTAGCACTGTTACTTGTAAGAGCCCCCAAATAGAAATAATCCAAAAGCCCATCAACAGTAAAATGGATCAATAAAATGTGATATCTTTATACAATGGAATACTACATAGAAATGAAAATGAATAAATTTTTAGTACATACGACAACATGAATGGGTATTACAAACATAATTGGGAGCAAAAAAAGTCATAGCTGAATATAAACTCTATTCATATGGTTTTCCACAGTAGGCAAGACTGAATCTATATGATAATAGATGACGATTAACTTTGTCAAGGTACGTTAGTTAATGAGTGGAAGAGTGAGGAGAAATTTGTTTCTAGAAATTATTCTATATTTTGGTGTGGGTGATTTTTTAAGGATATACTCACTTTGTATAAACTCATCAAAGAAGTATTTATAATTTTGTCTTTTTCTGTCTTTTCCATTCTGAGTTTACATTAACAAAAGAGGAGAAAATAAAACAGGGTATTTGATACTGCAAGTAACAGAGAGGAGATCCATTCTATTATTCAATCAATGACAAATTGATTTTATAGATGATTTACTGATTATCCATTACAGTTTTGCACATGTAGTATCTCTAGTTGATACTTTCTTTAATAATATAAAACATTGATTTTTTTTTAATAGACCTTCAGTGATTTCTTTAAGCACCCCCCCAAAAAAGATTTCTATTTTCTGGCAAAAAAACCCCCAAACTATTGGTAATCATAATTAGAAAACAGGTAGCATTTTAAAAATGTTTGGAATTGTTTTATTTCTTTGGAGCTTATGTTGAAATTTGTTCTTACATCTGCATGCTGTAGAGCTAGTATTTGACTCAAATGTGAAATTGCATTGCTTCCAACACCATTATCATGCCTCACTTAAAATATGTCTCAAATTGTAATGTCTTTTTAAAATTTTTATCCTGCAGCTAGCTGCGGCATTAATTTAGAATGATGTGTGATTTCAAACAACAATTTTGACATTAAGATATATCATATCTCTGCTCAAAGGAATGTCTAAGTTGTTTGCATAAAATTGTGTGTGTTTTAGTATCATGGAAAGTTTTATTTTTTGCAGCTTTATAAGAAACTAAAACCCAACCTATGGTAGTAAAAAAGTTTGGAAAATTAAGATATAAATATATTGGTTATATTTTCTTTGAGTAGAAATAGACACAAACACAGTTATACTTTACCTTTTCCAACATAAGCTACCTTGCTGCATTACTAGTATTTACTGATTTCAGCAAATAAAAATATGATAAAGGTAAAAACATATTTAGAATGTAAATTATCTAGAAAATTTCCCAAAGCTTATATTAAAAATGTGGGAAGGATAAAGGAAGGATTTAATGTATAGAGATGGCTGTGTCCACATGAAGAGTAAGGTTGAAGTGAACTGAAATATGGAATTTCATTTGATAATGTCTTGTGTAATTATTAAAAATATTAATTTCTATCATTTATTTTATTAAAACTATGTTGTATCATCACAAAGATCCTCCAAGAACCCCAGATTTTTTTTTCTTTTTAAAGTGGATTTTTTGTTGTTGAAGTGACCCTCATGCCTGTTATTATTTATGCCTTTATATAGTTCTCTCTCACACTGCAAACAGCCACTTAATAAACACATACATTGAGACCTGTTGTTTTGAAATACCTTTGAGACCCAGACACTCTGTTAAGAAACACGTGATAGCTATGTGAAGATATTAACCACGGGGTTGAGGGGAGAGGGACACTGAAAGGGAGAAATCTTACAGTAGTTGAAAGGGTTTTATTATGGTCAAAAGCTATTTATTTTTGGTTAGTATTTATCACTAGCATATAATGTAATCTCTATATGGATGAATGCATGGATTATTAAATCAATTAAACACATGACCACGGAAAAATAATTTGTAACTGGAATTTTTTATTCTACTCATAAGGAAATGAAAAATGAGAATTACCTTATACCTGTTTATTTAGAACAAAGAAATTAAAAGATCTGAGTTTATATTCTGAAGTTTGTGAAGACTCCAGAATAGTGTTCCCCATTTCTATTACAGTTAACAATTTGACTTAACAATTTGACTCCAGTTAAGACCAAGAATAAAAATTTCTGGGTTATAAACACTAGCGAGCTAGAATAACAACAAGGAATTTTACCAATTTCATTGTTCAAAAGCAAGCTAAAATTATCAGAATCTGGTTAAATACCTGAGACATGAGAAAGCATACTACTTTTTAAGGCTTTTAAGGTATTTTAACTTTCAAGAATAAAGAGTAGTATCAATGAAGTCAAATGGGTTTATAATGACAACTATAGACACAGTAAGGGTGTAAGATCAGAATAATAGCAATAACAAAGCTAATGAGTATAACACTGGAATAGAGATACTTGTACTCTGCCTTCCTTATACGTTCGCTCATCATCTTGAGTTAATGACTTCAAATCTATACTTATATGTAATCAGCAAATACGGAGATAAAGGATGAAGCAGGGACCCAAAGCTAGGTTCTAACTTGGATAGAGGCAACGGAGCTAGAATAAGGAGCTGGGATGTATAGTGACTATGCCCTTTCACCCCAGCCCACAGCAGTTTTAGACATCAAAGATAAGGCTGGTGTTCTGACTTGTATGCAGGGGAACAATGATTGTCAAGATTTGCCACCTATGGCTATGTTAACAGGAGTTAGAGATAATCCTCAAGAACATAGAACTCCATTCAGTTGCACCCCTTGACCTGCGCTGGAAGGCAACTAGCTGAAAGTTTCTAAGAACAAATTATCCAGAATAACTAACTCACTACTACCTTTGTGGTGAAAGGCTTTGGTACATAAAACCTGCCTAGTCATTTCATCATCTCTCTATTTTGTATATATTTCAGAGATACTGGTGAAAAGGAAATTAAGAAAAAGGGTGAATTAGGGGAATTCCTCAAGATATCATTAATCCAAAAATAAATAGAGGAATTAGAGTTCATTTTGACAATGAATATGTTTTGAAGCAAAACAAGTAATTATAGTAAATATAGATTTCTTAAAAGATAGAATATTGCAATTCTCTCTCCTCAGGTTTTCCTTGATACTCCTTGGATAAAGCATTTCTACAGTCACCACAATGTGATTCTCAGGAAATGGTGAAAGTACTTAAAAATACTAATATGGGTTAAAAAAGGGAATTAGGAAATTACAAAATAATTTATTCTCATGTGGAGCTAATTTAGAAATGGGAGTTTGCGCCACAAAACTTTTTTTTTTTTTAAGATTTTATTTATTTATTTGACAGACAGAGATCACAAGTAGGCAGGGGGGCAGTGGGAAGCAGGCTCCCTGCCGAGCAGAGAGCCCAATGTGGGACTCGATCCCAGGACCCTGAGATCATGACCTGAGCCAAAGGCAGAGGCTTTAACCCACTGAGCCACCCAGGTGCCCCACCACAAAACTTTTTTGGAGGGAGGGTCAATTTTTCATTTCTTTTTATTAACACCTAATTTCCAATTTTCTATGTTTCATTTGTGGAGTTGAACTTACTTTCCCTTACAGGTTCAGTGTTCTTTTCTATATCCAAATTCTTTCAAGTGGTTGCTTCAGAATCAGATAAGCAGTGAGGACATGTTTTTTTATATCAAGTATTACAGGATGTAAAGGCAGAAGAATATTAGAGCAATGCATACCATGATTATCACTTTAAATTACACTTTTTTTTAAAAGATTTTATTTATTTATTTGACAGACAGAGATCACAAGTAGGCATAGAGGCAGGCAGAGAGAGAGAGGAGGAAGCAGGCTCCCTGCCGAGCAGAGAGCCTGATGCAGGGCTCGATCCCAGGACCCTGGGATCATGACCCGAGCTGAAGACAGAGGCTTTAAACCCACTTGAGCCACCCAGGCGCCCCACTTTAAATTACACTTTTTAAAAAAGATTTTATTTATTTGAGAGAGAGTGAGTGAGAGAGCAAGAGCTCAAGGGCAGGGGGAAGGGCAGAGTGAGAAGCATGCTCCCTGCTGAGCAGGGAGCCCTAAGTGGGGCTTGATCCCAAGACCCTGGGATCATGACCTGAGCTGAAGGGAGATCCTTAACTGATTGAGCCACCCAGGCACCCTAAATTACACTCTTAAATATATTAATATGTGTGTTTTTTACACAGTATTGAAGGTGAGATCTTTCTTTAAACAGAGGGTAGTTTATTGCTGTGGTGACCAAGAGCCCCTGGGCTATCAGAAAACCATCTGAAAGTTTTCTATTTGCTCTTTAGCCAATATGAGTTAAATTCTTTGATTGTGCTTTACTTCTCCACATGACAGTCTGAATCCCAACATAATCTACTTTCTTTTATTTACTTATTTAATTTTATTTCTATTTTTTATGAACATATAATGTATTATTAACCCCAGGGGTACAGGTCTGTGAATCACCAGGTTTACACACCTCACAGCACTCACCATAGCACATACCCTTCCCAATGTCCATAACGCCACCACCCTATCCCTCCCCCCCTCCCCCCAGCAACCCTCAGTTTGTTTTGTGAGATTAAGAGTCTCTTATGGTTTGTCTCCCTCCTGATCCCATCTTGTTTCATTTATTCTTTTCCTATCCCCCAAGCCCCCCACATTGCATCTCCACTTCCTCATATCAGGGAGATCATATGATAGTTGTCTTTCTCCAATTTTCTTATTTCGCTAAGCATAATACCCTCTAGTTCCATTCTCGTCTTTGCAAATGGCAAGATTTCATTTCTTTTGATGGCTGCATAGTATTCCATTGTATATATATACCACTTCTTTATCCATTCATCTGTTGATGGACATCTAGGTTCTTTCCATAGTTTGGCTATTGTGGACATTGCTGCTATAAACATTCGGGTGCACGTGCCCCTTCGGATCACTACGTTTGTATCTTTAGGGTAAATACCCAGTAGTGCAATTGCTGGGTCATAAGGTAGCTCTATTTTCAACTTTTTGAGGAACCTCCATGCTGTTTTCCAGAGTGGTTGCACCAGCTTGCATTCCCACCAACAGTGTAGGAGGGTTCCCCTTTCTCAGCATCCTCACCAGCATCTGTCATTTCCTGACTTGTTAATTTTAGCCATTCTGTCTGTTGTGAGGTGGTATCTCACTGTGGTTTTGATTTGTATTGCCTTGATGCCGAGTGATAAGTAGCACTTTTTCAAGTGTCTGTTGGCCATGTGGATGTCTTCTTTGCAGAAATGTCTGTTCATGTCCTCTGCCCAGTTCTTGATTGGATTATTTGTTCTTTGGGTGTTGAGTTTGATAAGTTCTTTGTAGATTTCGGATACTAGCCCTTTATCTGATATGTCATTTGCAAATATCTTCTCCCATTCTGTCAGTTGTCTTTTGGTTTTGTTAACTGTTTCTTTTTCTGTGCAAAAGATTTTGATCTTGATGAAATCCCAATAGTTCATTCTTGCCCTTGCTTCCCTTGCCTTTGGCAATGTTCCTAGGAAGAAGTTGCTGCAGCTGAGGTCAAAGAGGTTGCTGCTTGTGTTCTCCTCAAGGATTTTGATGGATTCCTTTCTCACATTGAGGTCCTTCATCCATTTTGAGTCTATTTTCATGTGTGGTGTAAGGAAATGGTCCAATTTCATTTTTCTGCATGTGGCTGTCCAATTTTCCCAACACCATTTGTTGAAGAGGCTGTCTTTTTTCCATTGGACATTCTTTCCTGCTTTGTCGAAGATCAGTTGACCATAGAGTTGAAGGTCTATTTCTGGGCTCTCTATCCTGTTCCATTGATCTATGTGTCTGTGTTTGTGCCAGTACCATACTGTCTTGATGATGACAGCTTTGTAATAATGCTTGAAGTCTGGAATTGTGATGCCACCAACTTTGGCTTTCTTTTCAATACTCCTCTAGCTATTTGAGGTCTTTTCTGGTTCCATATAAATTTTAGGATTATTTGTTCCCTTTCTTTGAAAAAAATGGATAGGATTTTGATAGGGATTGCATTCAATGTGTAGAATGCTTTAGGTAGCATAGACATTTTCACAATATTTGTTCTTCCAATCCAGGAGCATGGAACATTTTTCCATTTCCTTGTGTCTTCCTCAATTTCTTTCATGAGTACTTTATAGTTTTTTGAGTACAGATTCTTTGCCTCTTTGGTTAGATTTATTCCTAGGTATCTTAGGGTTTTGGGTGCAATTGTAAATGGGATTGACTCCTTAATTTCTCTTTCTTCTGTCTTGTTGTTGGTGTAAAAAAATGCAACTGATTTTTGTGCATTGATTTTATATCCTGACACTTTACTGAATTCCTGTACAAGTTCTAGCAGTTTTGGAGTGGAGTCTTTTGGGTTTTCCACATATAGTAGCATATCATCTGCAAAGAGTGATGGTTTGACTTCTTCTTTGCCAATTTGGATGCCTTTAATTTCTTTTTGTTGTCTGATTGCTGAGGCTAGGACTTCTAGTACTATGTTGAATAGCAGTGATGATAACGGACATCCCTGCCGTGTTCCTGACCTTAGCGGAAAAGCTTTCAGTTTTTCTCCATTGAGAATGATATTTGTGGTGGGTTTTTCATAGATGGCTTTGATAATATTGAGGTATGTGCCCTCTATCCCTACACTTTGAAGAATTTTGATCAGGAAGGGATGTTGTACTTTGTCAAATGCTTTTTCAGCATCTATTGAGAGTATCATATGGTTCTTGTTCTTTCTTTTATTAATGTGTTGTATCACACTGATTGATTTGTGGATGTTGAACCAACCTTGCAGCCCTGGAATAAATCCCACTTGGTCGTGGTGAATATTCATTTTAATGTACTGTTGGATCCTATTGGCCAGTATTTTGGTGAGAATTTTCGCGTCTGTGCTCATCAAGGATATTGGTCTGTAATTCTCCTTTTTGACGGGATCCTTATCTGGTTTTGGGATCAAGGTGATGCTGGCCTCATAAAATGAGTTTGGAAGTTTTCCTTCCATTTCTATTTTTTGGAACAGTTTCAGGAGAATAGGAATTAATTCTTCTTTAAATGTTTGGTAGAATTCCCCTGGGAAGCTGTCTGGCCTGGGCTTTTGTTTGTTGGGAAATTTTTGATGACTGTTTCAATCTCCTTACTGGTTATGGGTCTGTTCAGGTTTTCTATTTCTTCCTGGTTCAGTTGTGGTAGTTTATATGTCTCTAGGAATGCATCCATTTCTTCCAGATTGTCAAATTTGTTGGCATAGAGTTGCTCATAGTATGTTCTTATAATTGTTTGTATTTCTTTGGTGTTGGTTGTGATCCCTCCTTTTCATTCATAATCTACTTTCTAAGAAAAACTTTGCACCTCATTTAAAAATTTGTTTCACTTATATAATTTCTTTTATAATTTTTGTTTAAAAATACAATTCTGTCATATTTTTTGCAAAATTTAACAATTTTTGTTTAAAAATACAATATAGATTAATTTCACCTACAGATTGAATAACATAATCTGACTTCTCTAACTTCTCTAACTTTTCTACTACTTGATAGTAACCTACTCTTTGCCAATATCCCTTAAAAATCCCATGGAACTGAATTAATATATAAACAAGTGACCTCAATTGAGGCCAGCAGATGTGTTTTTTTGAGTTAAGATAGTGAAATTATCTTCAACCTCATTCATAATGGTTTTGGCTAAAAAGACATAGTCCAATTGACCAAAGGCTTTACCACAAATCTCTTCACACTGTCTTACCTGTCTAGTTCCTGTAAGAGTTTGCAGTTTCACACTTCATTTATAGTGTGATGTCTCACCTGATCTATAATGAAGAGCAGGTCACAGAAAGCACATCAAATTTTGCCCAATTTCTGAGACACCCTTTATTATTGATCTCTTTCTTCCAAAGTGGATTATATTCCATAAATTCATTTCCACATTTACAAAGTAGAAATAATATCACCAGCACTCTCTAAGACTACCCAGCGAAACTCTTTGCATTGATGGAAATGTTCTATGCCTGCACTCTTTAGTACAGCAGCCATTCCCAAAATATGGCTATTGAGTATTTCATTTGTTAATATATTTTCCACAAGACATCAACCCTTTTCTTCTTAAAGCTAGGTATTATCAGATATTCCATTCTGTGTTGCTTCAGAATTTTGACTGACTTGGATATCTTATAGTTATTTGTCACCCCCAAAAATGCTCATTGAAAGCAAAAAACAACTGGCTAAGACCATGTGCCTTCTTTTGGGATCAGTGTTGAATGTTGGCTGTGGATATAAAGGAAAATTTCACTCACACCTAAATTAACCTGTGCCTCTCTCTAGAAAGCAAAATATATCTTAAAAATCTATGGTTTTCCTTATGTTTGGAAATAATTAAATGAAGCGATAATGAGTGAGAGGCAAGGATTTGGATAGGACTAAGAACATTAGGGATTACTGTAATAATAACTGTAGTAGTTGTCTTCCTCACATTTTGCACAGCTAGTTGCTATTTTGAGGGCTTCTGACTGTGGGTTTTTCCTCAGGCCATCAATTTCATGGGCATACTCAATCTTTATTCCAAACTACAGCTTGCTTGAAATGAATGCATATGGCAGTTCTGGTTCATCACACTGGTCTTGACCCCAATAAGCCTTACCTATCAACTTTTCAAGACTCCTTGCTTCATAAATACTTGCAGGGTAAGAACTGATGGCCCATGCTCTATCAGATGCATATTATCATTTGTGGGAACCAAAAGAAAATAGCACTTCTTACCTTAGGAATTTACAAATCAAGCAAAATTTGTACTTTCTCTTGAGGTTTTTCTGCTAACCTTATTATGTCTTTATGATGGGTTGTGATAATTCAGTTCTTCAAAATTTCTGTCACCTCCCTTATGGGCATTGGAATTAATGAAAGGTAAATTCTGGAAAATACTACATTTTCCTAGGTGTGCAAGATTGACAAGCTCTTACACTCCACAATTTTCCTCAGTTTAATCCAATTCATCTTCCATTTCTCTCAAGATATGCAGCTGACATTTTGTTCTCTTCCCAAAAACCTGAATGAATCTTCCCATATAAGACCTTTACTTTTCAACATACAGACATTTGCTCTCTCTCTGGGGACAATTACATCTCAGCAGAAAAAGATTTTTTAGAAATTGTGAAGACTTGGCTAAAAACCTTCATATATTCAGCAATACTATTATAAATAAGGCAAAAGATAAAAATGACAAATTTTATGTACTTTTAAAATGGACTTTATTTCTTAGAATAGTTTTAGGTGTATAGCAAAATGGAGTGCAAATTACAAAGAGTTCCCATATATTTCTGCCTCCGCACATGCATAATTTTCCTGTTATCAACATCACCTACCAGAGTGATACATTGTTATATTTGATGAACCTACACTGACACATCATCATCACCCAAATTCCATAGTTAACATTAAAATTTACTCTAGGTATTACTGTACATTCTATGGGTTATGATAAATGAATAACAATATATATCTACTATTATAGTGTGATATGAAATAATTTTACTGCCCTGAAATCCTCTTTGCTCTGCCTATTCATTTTCCACCTCCCTAAACCCTGGCAACTACTGATCTTTTTACTGTTTCTATAGTTTTGGATTCTCTGGAATGTCATATATTTGGAATTATAATTATATAGCCTTTCCAGATTGGCTTCTTTCACTTAGTATTATGCATTTCAGTTTCCTCTATTTATTTTCATCATTTGGTAGATAATTTCTTTTTAGTACTGAATAATATTCTGAAGTCTAGGTATACCACAGTTATATATCCATTCACCTACTTAAGGAGATCTTAGTTACTTTTTAGTTTGGGAAATTATGAATAAAGCTGCTATAAGCATCAGTGTGCAGATTTTTATGAGAACATAGCTTTTCAGTTCCTTTGGATACATACCAAGGAGCATGATTGCTGATTCATATGGGTAGATTTCTCTACCGGTCTGTCCACCCACCATCCACCTATCCTTCCACCCATCCATCCATCCATCCATCCGTTCATCCATCCACCCACCTGCCCATCCATCCATCTATCTATACCTGTCCTGACATTTTGTCTTCCTCAGCTGGTAAGTATAAGGTATACATGCTGACAGTGCCTAACAAATGAGTAATTTATGTGTTATTTCATCCCTGGAGTAGCTAAGAATATCAAAACAAGTTCACTCTTTCTCTCTTCTTCCATTCAGACGTAATTCATTAGACACTGAAAAATTAGTTTCTCTCTCAACTTTTTCTCGCTCCTCCCTATTTATCTGTGTTTCCCTTACTAATAACAACATAAAGAATAAACTAAAAAAAGAACAGTGGCTCAAAGATTTTATTTCTAGACCTCCAGCCTAAAGAGAATGAAGTAGTCACTCTTTGATCTATTTTCTTTGCTTGAAACATATAGAGGTGAGATGACCATGTAGGAAGAGAAATGTAAAGTAGTGAGAAAGAGTACATCCTCAGGCTTGGTGGACTGTTGGTCTGGAAGCAGACAGAGGCAGTTGGAAAATGTATTCCTGTAAATTAAAGGATGAACATTTGTTCCACAGGAGGTAAAGAACTGGAGCTAATCCCACTGCTGCAAATCACAAGATGAGATAGAGCTAAACACTGCCTGGGGACTCAAAATTAATAAAATTGCAGACTTAGGGAGGGAGGTGTACACAGAACAGTGACCAGAAAGGAAATAAATCTCCCTATTGTCTTGGGTTTGATTTGGCAACTTATACTTGTTGCTTTTTTTGTTGTAGGACCTTGTAAATGCTAATGAAAGTCCAGGGTCTAAACTGATCTTTGAGTAGCTGGCTGAAGAAAACAACACAATGGCTGGTTATGGGGTTGAGAAGAGCTGAAGGTAGAAAAATGAGAGATGAAAGGAGAAAGAGAGAAGGAATGAATCATAAAGAATCTGCAAACCACATTTAAAACAAGTGATGAATATAAATGTTAAGAAGGACTGCCAATAAAATGAACCATTTTATGATATGCTTACTTTAGATGAAATTAAAACAATAGGACAGTTTTAGAAGAAGGGAAAATAAGTTTATTCAGAATGTTCAAAAATATAAAAGGACAATATATGTAGAAAGTGTTATATTTCTATGAATACAAAATAAATTTCATACTTCATAGAAGGTATAAAATCTATACCTTCTGAAATATAAAATCTCATATGTCCTGTGACCTCAGATGTTTTAAGCACACTAACAAAAATAGCAAATTTCTAAATGTATTTTTTACCTTGCTGGTTGTCATCTGAATACTGCTCTCAGCTTCTAGAGATCATTTGTAGGTCCTTGCTATAAGACTCCCTCCATGAGCAAGCAGTTCACAGCACGGCTGCTTGCTTCTTCAAGGCCAACAAGGAAACTTTTACTTCAAATCTCTTCCTTCAGGGAACACCTGGACCCTTTTTTGTAAGGTTCACTTAATTTGGCCTGGCCCCACCCAAGACAATCTTTATTTTAATAAATCCAAATCAACTTACCAGGAACCTAATTACATCTGTAAAATCCCTTTATATCTACCATATATTGTAACCTAGTCACAAGAATGAAATTCCATCATATTCACAATTTCCATTAATAAGAGAAGTTTATACAAGAATGTATCTCGGGGAGCAAATATTTGGGGGACCATCTCAGAATTCTGCCTACCAAACCATCTTTAACTTATAGTCTAGTGACTTCTATTTAGCTTAAACCTCTTTTACATATCTTTCAAATTGATTTCAAATTAGTGCATTTATTTGAAATAATGGTAGTTATAAGAAAACTAGACTTTTTGTAACCTGAAATCTAACTCAAGTTATGAATAGATAAGTAAAACCAGTGACCCGTAGAAGATATAAAATCTGAAGTATCATATTACATTAAATGTTTTAGGCATCATTGTAATAATAGCAAAGTTAAGAGCTGAATCTTCAGAAACATCAGATAAATCCCTTCCAGGATTATGGCTTGAATTCATTTCCTAGGGCAGTCTAACAAAATGCCACAAATTGTGTGGCTCCAAGCAACAGAAATTTATTGTCTCACAGTTCTGGAGGCCAGAAGTCCAAAACTGAGCTGTCAGTAGGGCATGTTCCCCTGGGAAACTGTAGAGAAAAGATCTTTCTTTGTCTTTTCCTAGCTTCTGGTGGTTGATTTGATGACTAGACATTACTTGGTTTTTAGATGTAACACTCCAGTAACATGGCCATCTTCTTCCCGTGTGTCTTTACATCATATCCCTATATATGTCTGTCTTGGGTCCAGATTCCTCCTTTTATAAGAACACCAGTCATATTTTACTAGGTCCCACTCCAGTGACTTCATTTTAACTGGATTACCCCCCGTAAAGACCTATTTCCAAGTAAGTATTCTGAAATATTGGAGGGTTCAGACCTCAATATATATTTTATGGGTGACAAAATTCAACCCATAATATGAGTAGCTTTAATCCTAGAAATTTAGGTATAGCAGACATGTTAGTTAAGTTAAATGCTCTCTCCCTTTCTCCATCCCTAGAATTATCTTCCAATTCTAGCATGGAACATAACCTTGTTCAATCATTTTTTTTGACAGTTCTTACATACACATTTGTTCTTTCAGAGATAAATTTATTGACTGTAATTATGTCCAGTCATATTCTTGCTCTCTCTTCTGCAGATATTGATGCCTTCTCACAATATGTTGGGTATTCTGTCCTCTCTTCTACTACAGGAACTTTGCACATGATTTTTCTTTCTCAGGAATGCTGTTCTCACTTTATTTTTCTTCTTTAACTTGGTGAACTAATATTACTTCTTCCAATGACATCACTAACTTCACTTGCTCAGGAAAATTTTTGTGACCTCCCATTCTAGGTGAACTTCCTTTGTTGTAGACTCTTATAGAATGCATACTTTTCTCACAGAAAACGTTCTTACAGTTGCATAATTATACTTTAATTATTGTGGTTATTTGGAAAACAGTCTCTGTTCCACTAAACCATATAGTTCATGAGATCAAAGACTGCCTTTCTTTTCTGCATTAGGCACAGTGTTTATCAACTAGTAAGTATATATACTTCTTCAATGAATGAGGATTTTACTTCATGACACAGTATTAGTGGTCATATCAATTGAGTGGATCAGGTTTAGGCATACAACCCTGAGGGAGACAGACAGCTGAAGCAGGTAGATGATTTCCCTGTTAGGCACTTCCCTGTTGCATACCCATGGTATACCAGAACACTGGGTGGTTAGTGCTGAGTTGAGTTTGTAAAAACATGATGACTGGATGTCTAAGGTCTGTAGCATTCAGATGGAGGAAACTATCTTGCAGGGGAAGAAAGGGAAGGGGGAAGGAAAAAGGAAAATGCCCACAGACCTGGCTGAAGAAGTGAAGAAGTGAAGAAATGAAGAAATGAAGATGATGTGGTCATTGAGGAAGAGAGAAGCTTTAGTTTCTGGTTTTCATATTCCAGCTCTAGTCCCCCTAGCTGTGTTTGCAGTATTTATGTTGTGTGAAATTCCCCTGTTTGTGCATGCCATGACTCCTAGTTTACAATAATTCTGTTTGAATAACAAAATATGCCTTAACTCCACCATCTCATATTCTAGTTTTCAAACATAAAAATGATCATGCAAAAGAAAGCAAAGGAATAAATATAAGCAAAACATCTCTACTAAAATAATATTAAAGATCTTATGCCAAAGACCTGTTGAATAAATATGTGTAAGATAATATTTTTCTAACACAGGACAGAGCTCGTTTGAGAATGATGCACAGAGGAAAAGTCATTTTTTTAACTTTAAGTTAGTGGATGGAAAATTATGCTTTTCAATAAGTTCTTCATTTCAGCAACTATCCATAAATTTATTTAAAATTCTCTGAGATGCATTCAACATTTCTTTAAAAGTTTATATTTTCAGTGAAATATTATTTTGATTTTGGCACTGATGATATTCAACTGTTTATCTCTCTCCAAATGTACCCAAAGAACCCTTCTATCGTGTCTCCTACTGAGCACAAAATATGCTAACATAGTCATTAGTGTTTCTAATTTAAATCCATTAAGAAGGGGAAGATAATATTGAAGATGTTACCAATTTGCAAAATAACCTAATTTATATGCATTTTCTACTCTATTTCTCAACTACAGTTATGTTGACAGAGCACTAAAATCAATTCTAACTGTTCTCTCAAAATATCCTGAGACCATTTAAAACAGAAAGACATTTGTGATTCAACCGTTCTGTAGAGCTAAAAGAGGAAATATAGGCAGTTTCCCTCAAAATTAATACATAAAAGATGCATATCAATACACATGTATAACATAATGCTCACCTCCCTATGCTCTCTTAAGTCACCATTCAAAGTTATTTGACTCACAGAGCCTTCCTTTTCATGTATTTATTTGCCTTATGTTCACTCCCATGATTTCATCATTTATGATACATTTTTCTCTGTTAAAATATTTTTGAAAATGTTAAAGTTTTCAAAGTATTAATAGGATTTAAAAATTTTTTCAGTTTTCATTCATGTGGATAATAGAGGATGAAAACTGTACAGAAGAAAAAAATAATATTCCATAACATTGTGGATTTTTGAAAGAAAAATGCTAAAAGTAAAGCACTAACTATGGCAGGTGTTGATTTATCTATGTCATCACTTATACTAGGGGCTATGGTCCCTGACCCTGCAAGCAATCCATAAGATTTGTAGAATCAACAAGTTTGAGAATCTTGTTGCAAACTGAAGTTGCCTTTCTGTTCTACCCTTAAAAATATTGTGGTGAATGACCTTGGAAGAAATTACTTATGTTCTCCAGTCTTATTTATTTTCTGGGGAAACAATATTTGTTATTGAGACTGAACTATTTTAAAAATTGCCTGTATATAGATGAATGTACTAGGTATTTCATTTTGTATTTTATTATACTGTCTCAATTTAAGATATATGTAGAAATATTTCTGTTTTCCAGATGAAGATGAATTATGTTTATGTGATGTTTGAGGGGGTTACAGACAACTTCATTTTGGATTTTAGTTTAACATATTCTCCATCCAAAATATACTCAAACCCACAAACCTATGCTGAGAACATCAAGCAACTTACCATAATATTGGTAACTATGTAGATTTTTTATTGTTTCTGGAATAAGAGTGTCATTCGCTTGAAAAATGAAATGTCTTTTATATTAGCTCAGTCTTTCTCTAATTCTTATAATATATCATATAACTGACGCCTAAATCAGTTTTTAAACAATCCTTTAAAAACATCAAAACACTTTATTTTTAGCAGCCAAAGTAAACTGGCATGTAAAACGTAGAAAAAATATTTTGCAACACACAAAAAAATCATCTTTGTGTTCTTTTCTTGCTTGCTTAATCAGGTCATTTTATGTAGCATCTTGGGTCAGAATGGAAATGATCACATAAGTAGTACTGGAAGAAGAGAAGGAAATAGAAACTCCTATATAGATTATATTATTGCCTTTCCAAGAAGACGATAATATATGGAAGTGGGGAGGCCTGTACTCTTCATTCGGTATGGTCTCACATAAAATATATATTTTTTACATGTCTGAAGTCTGTACCTATTTTATAATTCCAGCTCAAATCTCATCTTCTCCATAAAAATATCTCTGAATGCTTTGGTGTCATCATACAATAACTACTATTAAGTGCCAGGTATATTTATAAGCAGCTTCAATTAATTTGCTTACTTTTCCTACTCACCTAAAAATTAGATCTTCACTCTACATATGAAAATATGGTGGTTTTCAGAAGCCAATTTATCTCTGAGTCTCATAATTGGAAAACATTATAGTCAGGATTCAAATTCAGAGTATCTGAAATTGGTATATTAATCCTCATGTTTAGAAACTCTCTTCTTTGAACTATTAAGCTTCCTAATTAATTTATGCTTTTATTGTTTTATCTTTGTACTATTACTCATGTTCTCATACATATACATCTTACTTTACATTGCAGAATGCAAGTTTCTTGAGTACAAGGATGCAGAGAACCATACAATAATAATACTAAAAAAAACCTATTGAGTTCTTCTTAAGTAATGATAATAAAGGGTAATCTCAGGACCTGTTGGGAAGCTGAACTTCCTCCTAGATGTCTCCACAATTTAGACCAGGATTTCTCAATCTTGGTGCTGCTGACAGTTTGGATTGGGTAATTCTTTGTCGTGGGTTGCTGACCTGTGCATTGTAGAATGAATAGTAGTATCAGGGTACCTAGGGGGCAGAGTCAGATTAAGTGACCAACTCTTAATTTGGGCTCAGGTCATGATCTCAGGGTTGTGAGATTGAACCCCATGTTGGGCTCCATGCTGAATGTGGAGACTGATTAAGATTCTCTCTGTCCCTCCTCTCTGGCCCTACCTGCTCGCTCACTCTCTATTTCCCTCTCAAACAAACTAACAAAAAATAGTAGCATCTAAAGCATCTATACACTAGATGTCAGTGACCCTATCCTCTCCCCAATCCAGGTTTGTGACAATGTGTCTCCAGACATTTCCAAATGTCCCAGGGGCACCAAATGACCCCAGCTAAGAAACACTGCTTTGTACAGATTTCTTGCCTATTATATTGACAAATTTCTCTTCTTTGTACATTGTGCTTCTGTTCTATTTGATCGAGTTCATCCTTCTAAAGAAACATACATTCTGTCTTCTTATTCATTTTCATGAGAACCAATGAACCATTTCAAGATACCTACCAAGAGTTCTTTTAGTCTTGCCTCTACTAAAGGACAAATAATTTCCTTACTTTTTTTTTTTTTTTTTTAAGATTTTATCTATCTATTCGACAGAGATCACAAGTAGGCAGAGAGAGAGGAGGAAGCAGGCTCCCCGCTGAACAGAGAGCCGGACACATGGCTTGATCCCAGGACCCTGAGATCATCGACACAGGGCTCGATCCCAGGACCCTGAGATCATGACCCAAGCCGAAGGCAGAGGCCTTAATCCACTGAGCCACCCAGGCACCCCTCCTTACCTTTTTTAAGGGAAGATGTTTCTATACCTTTCAACATCTTGCATCCCCTCCTGTTTAGGCTCTCCAGATTGTCCATAACCATTATAAAATATGGAACTAAAAACTGAATTAATTTCTAGATACTTATTTCCAATCATTGGAATATTTTAATTTTGTATCTGCAGCAAAATATTGTATTACTTTTATTTATTTCTGACCTTATGATTTTTAATTTAGTATTTTAAAAAATATTTTATTTATTTATTTGACAGAGAGAGATCTAGAGATCACAAGTAGGCAGAGAGGCAGGCAGAGAGGGATGGGGGAAGCAGGCTCCCAGCTGAGCAGAGATCCCAATGTAGGGCTTGATCCCAGGACCCTGAGATCATGGCCTGAGCCGAAGGCAGAGGCTTAACCCACTGAGCCACCCAAGCATCCCTTTAATTTAGTATTTTTATGAAAATATTTCGGATCTTGTTTTTAAGACTTGAAATAACAACTTAACTTTCTAAGATTAACATATCAAGTAGAAATTAGTGATAATGTTTTCTCTACAGAAATATTTTAAATTGTTTCTATAAGCAATACATTCAATTGTTCATATATTTTAAGTTACTGTATTCTAACAAACTTTTTTTCTGAGTTTTCCTTTATTCCTATTGACCTTCGTGGTACTTGGCAAATGATTTAAACTCAAGGCAATGGCTGTCTGCAATTTTGAAATGACTATGTGGGATTAGTAATTTCTGTGGAACCCAAAATTAAAATTTACATATAAGATATGATTCTCCATTTAAAAACAAATTCAGCTGTAGAAGGATTATTTGGGTAAACCCTTCATGAGTTCAGTATACAAGAATGTGATAGGTCATATATGAGTTGTGTTATGTAGAACAATTTCAGTGGAAGCCAAAACCCAGAAGAAGATTTGAGAAAGAGCTGAGTCATTAAAGGAAACAGTAGTAATGTTCCAGAAATAATCTATAAATTAGTGGATATGAATTATCATAAAGAGAAAGGGGTGGGCAAAATGGTAACCAAAAAATTAACTGGTTTAAGGTGATATAAACAACTTTTGAAAGAAAGAAAACTTTTGAGGTGATGGAGATTTCTGTATCTTCATTATGACAGTGGTTAAATGATTGTATATAGATCTCAGAGTTTACCAAACTCAGAACATGTATGGGTGAATTTTAGTACATATAAATTATATCTAAATAAAGAAGTGGGAGAGGGGAGAGTGTCAACACTCTTAATAACAGTTGTGTTAAGTAGTTGGAGTTGGAAACACCCGCTCTAGATGTCATTATACTACTGGGCAGACCCAACTAAGTCTGTTAGTAGGACAGTGTTTATTGTTAAATGAGCTTTTTCATAGAAAACTCTGATTGAATATTACGATTTTCAGAATTCTTGTACTTAGAAATATGTCCTGTAATGAATCCAGTGGAGCAGTTAAGACATTGAAACTGACATTAAAAAAGAAATATTTTTAAGTTGTTGGTAAACAACCTTGTGTGTGTGTGTATGTATGTGTGTGTATATATATACACACACATATATATGTATATATATATATAGTTTCGACTTGATTAATGTTTCAATATTACACATTTACAAATCATCACATAGTATCACATTACTATATTCTTCCTGATAAGATAATTATAGTTCCATTAGCAAATGTAAGAATGAGGCAATAATGTTAATACACAAAATTAAATTGCAGATTAACTCATTGCCATGGAAACCAGATAAGACTGTAAAATTTAATCATAATTTGTTTTGAAGAGCATTGCCTTAGAATTTTTTGACAACAGTATTTAGTCAACATCTTTGATGTCAAACACATGTGAGGAATTGCATAATGCTTCCAATTTAAGAAAAAATAACTTTATTTTTAAAGTTATTTTAATTTTACAGAAGTGCATTAATTTTAATAAAAATTCAAATTTAACTATGGTTTTAGACATTGAAATAGATTTTTATATGTATGTTCTATGAATTGAATACTTGGATTACTTTTTTTTTTTAAGTTACAGATTTCTTTCAAATGCCAAGAACAACAAATGATGTATAGAGGTAAACAGATAAGAAGAAAAAAAAATTGCAGGTATATAGAGTGAAGTGAAGGTAAAATTATTGATAACTTCACATTTTTTCTGTTGATTGAAGTTAGTAAGATTTTCTACACTTAGCAATCACTGTGCTAGGCATGCTTTCACTCAGAGATAAATAAATAGTATTTGACTTTTAAACATAGTTTTATTTCTACTTTTCGAGTCTAAATGCAGTTTTATTGCCTTGTCTTATAGAATTATCTAGGACTTCCAAGTTGTTGAAAAGGAGTGGTCAGATTGTACTTCCTTAACTTTTCCTGATTTTATTGGGAAATTTTCTAGTTTCTATGTTCAATGTAATAATATTTAAGTTACATTTGTTTGGACTGGCAATATTTCACATAGGTAGAAATAGCAGCCCTATATCACCAAGATAATAATTTTCTAGTCTCTATTTCTACTTTTCCAGTCTAAATACTTTTTATTTCATTTTCTTGTTTTATCAGATTAGCTAGGATTTCCATGTTGCTGAAAAGGAGTGGTCAGAGGGCACTTCCTTACTTTTTTTTTTTTAATTGGGAAATTTTTTAGTTTCTCATCATTAAGTATGATCCTTGCTGTAGGTTTTTTTTTTTTTAATATTTTATTTATTTATTTGACAGAGAGAAAGAGAGATCACAAGTAGGCAGAGCAGCAGGCAGAGAGAGAGGGGGAAGCAGGCTCCCCGCGGAGCAGAGAGCCTGATGTGGGGCTCGATCCCAGGACCCTGAGATCATGACCCAAGCCAAAGGCAGCGGCTTAACCCACTGAGCCACCCAGGCACCCCATTGCTGTAGGTTTTTATTGATGTCTTTTATCTAGTTTAGGAGTTTCCTCTCTATTGCTAGTTTGCTGGAAGTTTATTTATTTATTTATTTATTTATTTTTATCATAAGTGGGTATTTGTTTTTGTCAGATTTTTTCCCCTACATTTATTGACAAAATCATGTGATTTTGCTTTTTTAGCCTGTTGATGTGATGGACTATATTAACTGATTTTTAAGTGTTGAACAAATCTTACATATCTGGGATGTATGTACTTGGCCGTGGTGTGTAAATCTTTTTTACAATGTTAAATTTGTTTTGTTAATATTTTGTTGAGGATTTTTGCATCTGCATTCATCATGTATTCATTTGTAGTTTTTATGTAATGTCTTTGTCTGATTTTGGTATTAAGATAATGCCGGCCTCATTGAATGAATCTAACATAGTCTCTCTGCTTCAATTATCTGGAAGAGATTGTAGAAAGTTGGTGCAATTTTATCCTTAAATGTTTAGTATAATTCACCAGTGTATCTAGCTGACCAGTTTTTCCATTTATTATCTATTTATTATATTTTTATATAATTTGTGAGAGAGCTGTATTAAACCTGTTTGCCATGTTTCTTCAGAATCTAACAATGTATGTGTTCGTTGATAAAATGAGAGATTCATTTTTTTTTTTCATTAGATATACTTTTTGCCAGTGGGAAAAGCTAGAAGGGTAACAGGTAATTCAGAAATGAAATAGGACACTTGCCAACTGTCCAGATGACATGTCATTAAAAATCTGGGTTAAGGAAATCATGAGGGGATATTTATGAGAGAATTACTTGCTGAATGTGCTTCCTAAGCTGAACAGGAGTAAATATTTAAGAAATATCAGCTGGTCAGATAAATGAAATGCTTCAGAGAGATACTTAATTTGAAGACTAAAAATAGATCATTAAATTTGGTATTCAAGGGATCACAGATGACCTTTAAAAAAAAAAAAGAGTTTCATTAGTGTGACAGAAAGATCAGCCAGATTCCTGCTAATGAGTTATTTGTGTAAAATTTGTAGTGATTGACTTGCTAATACCCAGTCCTTTGAATTTGATTCTTACAATAACTTAAAGACCCAATATACTATGGCATTTCCTAGTTTACCTACAATGTAATAATGTTTATGTTGCACTTATTTTGACAGGCAACATTTCACATAGGTAGAAATAGCAGCCCTGTATCATCAAGAAAATATATTTAACAAATATTAATATTGGGTATAAAAACTGATATAAAGGGATAAGAAATAATTCAAGTATGGTCTCAGAGGTAGATATTTATTCCCATTTCTTAATTTTCTGTATTTTCTCCTTTGGATTAAATTAGACTGAAAGACATATAAATCCTTGAAGCATGTTAAAGAACCCTTTATAAGAGAACTTTCATTGAAAAATGTAATGTTACACATTTAACATTACTACAAAGAGTCGTATAATTGACCTTCTTTTTACTATAAAACTCTAATTGGGTTTTTGACTCTTATACTGAACATATGCCAAAGGTACAACAGTAAGATTATGTCAGGTGGTTTTAAGGGCCATTGACATTGACAGAGACTAAGGATCAGAAGAAAGATAGAACATATGACAAGCAGTGCAGGATAACTTTGGTTGACATTCTGATTTTTAATTAGATCAGAACAACAGAATGGGGGCTCTCAGAAATGAGGTATTGATTTTGAATGTGATTTGAGGGTCTTAGATGAATAAGTAGGGTTAGGAGCATTTTCTTTTTCTCTTCTTTCTTTTCTTTTTACTTTCTTCTTTATTTGCCAAGTGATGACTGCTATCATTAAACTATTTCTACTAAAACAGCAAAGAGACTTGGGAAAAACTAGTCACATCTATTTTGTTAGCCTTACAGGGTCTATAGTTTTCTCCCCATAATCCACTTCAAATCAATTGTCTGATAGAAGTATGTTATATAATTTTCTATTTATACTAAGCAAATTAAATTATATAGTTAGATATTTCAATCAGAGAAAACTATAGGCCTTATTTGTTAATGGTGATGATGTAATGGAAATATATCAGTTTATAAAAATCCTAAGTGGTATGGATTGCATGGAGCACTGGGTGTTATACACAAACACTGAATCATGGAAAACGACATCAAAAACTAATGATGTCCTGCATGGTGACTAGCATAACACAATAAAAAAAAAGAAAAATAATATACCTAAAAAAAACCCTAAATGGGGACTAAAAGACATGATTTCTAATATTTTGAAACATAGTATTTCATTTTTTAGACTAAAAATAAAATAGATGAAATAATTGAGAAGAAGGAGTCCTGGGGAAGAATGTAGAAATTTAATATATTATATGATAAAAAGAATTGATATATGTTTTAAAATATTTTATTTCAAGATTAATATAAATCTATTGTAACCAAGGTAATGTGGTATGAAAGGATGGCTGTATAGAAAGCTGGAATATGAGAGGGAAATCTAACCACTGGCGTAAGGTCAATTTCCTTGACTTTATCAAGGAATTAAATAGGGAAAAAAATACTCTTCAACAAATGATACTAAATCAATTGGTAACCAACATGTAAGAAAAAATAAACTTCAACTCATACCTTGCACTATAAACAAAAATAACTTGAAATGAATCATAGACCTAAATTTAAAACACAAAACTCTAAAACTTTTAGAAAAATAGGAGAAATATTTGTGAATTCTGGTTATGAAAAGATTTCTTAGGTCACAAAAAGCACTGTGGAAAAATAGATAAATTAAAAGTCATCAAAAAATTTCTTCAAAACATTGTTTCTTCAAAGGAAAATGAAACAACGAGCCATGGTCAAGGTGAAAAGATTTGTAGTGCACATAGTTGATAAAGGATTGGTAAAGAAGATATAGAAAGAACTCTTAAATTTCATTACAATGAAAACAACTCAGTTAAAATGGGTATAAGATTTGAACTGCGCCTACTGAAGAGGATATGGAGCTGGCACATGACCATCCTCAGTCATTAAGGAAATGCAAATTACACCACGTGTCTATTAGCACAGATCAAACAATTAAGAATTGACATTAACAAATTCTGGTAAGGATGAAAAACAGCTGGCCTCTCATACATGGCTGGTGGGAATGTGAAATGGTATATCCACTTCGTAGAACAGTTTGATAAGTTCTTATAAAGTTGAATGCACACTTACTACACCGCTCAGGAATCCCATTTCTAAGTACTTAACAAGAAGAATGAAGACACGTTCACACAAAACCCGTGTGGCCATATTTATTTAGGGCAGCTCTACTAATAATCCTTCAAAATGGAAACAACACAAATATCCATAAACTGGTGAACTGATAAGCAAACTGGAGTATTTATACAATGCGTACTACTCAGCAATAAAAAGGAATAAACTAGTGATACATAAAACAACATGAGTGAATCTCAAAATGTTGAGAGGAAGAAAGTGGGCATCAAAACATTGTGTATTGTATTACTACATTTAAATGAATTCTGGGAAATTACAAAACTGTCTAAAATCCAATCAGTGGTTGCCATAGACCGGGGTAAACAAGGACAGACTCTGAATGGTCAGGAAACTTTCACATTAAGAAAGAGGTATTTTATATTTAGATCGTGAATATACAATTATACGAATTTTTCAAATTCACAGAACTGAGTGTACAACTAGAAAGTTTCAATTTTTCTGTTTGTAAGTTATACTTCTGTAGGTCTGACAATTTATTTTGAAAATTGAGAATAAAAATAATATAGTTTCTATGTGATTCCTGGGGCTATGATTATACTTCTTCAGATGTGTGTGATTTTTCACCTATCCTTGTAAAAAAATATGATCTATAGTGTGGCTAATGTATCTCTCCTTATTTCTTATATTTTTTTCAAAGTAACAAGTATGTATCCATTGGTTTACCAGTCTTTTCCAAATCAACATAAAGCTCTGAGGTCAATATTATATTTTATTGTTGAATCAATTCATCATCATACAAATCCTATATTCTTACTGTGTTCTAAAACCTGTTCCCAATTTTTTGTCACTTAAGAGTTATAATATCAATTCTGTTTTTCACTAAAATAAGCTTATTATGTTAGAGAAATCAATATTACATGATTTGATATGCAAAAGTATCATTGCATGGGGGAAGGAGTTTGGGCTGTGATGACCATGTAACCTTAAATAAATAAATTCTGGGTCTACTGTCTTAAGAGTTGTGTGCCTTTGAGTGAATTATATATTCTTTCTGAATTTGAATTTTCTCTTCTATCAGATGGAGATAATTGATGCTGTTAGTTTAATCTTGATATTCCTTAGAATAGTTCTACTTAATATTGGGAAATGGTATTGAATGAAATTCTGAAAGACAAGTCTTGAAAACTACACTTAAAAATTTGTTTGTTCATTTTATACTTTTAATTTTTTATTATAATTTTAGATACATTTTAAATATGGGGAAATTATATAGTAAAATATGTTTATCTTGTTTTTAGAGTTTGATGAACTTTGATAAATACACCTTGGTAATGCACAGTACTATCAGGATATGGAACAGTGGAGTTCAGAAGTGAATTTTAAAAGAATAAGAAAAAAGAGGAAGAGGAGGGGAAGGAAGAGGAGTCCTGGCAGAGCTAATTATTTGAGTTTACCAGGAAAGCACTTAAGAACTACTGATAGATGGGGCACCTGGGTGGCTCAGTGGGTTAAAACCTCTTGGGTTAAAGCCTCTGCTGCCTTCTCAGCTCAGGTCATGATCCCAGGGTCCTGCGATGGAGTCCCACATCAGGCTCTCTACTCAGCAGGGAGCCTGCTTCCTCCTCCTCTTTCTCTTCTCTCTGCCTGCCTCTCTGCCTACTTGTGATCTCTATCTGTCAAATAAATAAAATCTAAAAAAAAATTAAAAAAATTAAAAAAAAAGAACTACTGATAGTTGCTAGTTTCTAATCTGTTAACTGAGCAACCTGGGCTAAACCGTATGTTTTTTTGTTTTTGTTTTCTGTTTTTTACTGAATCTACTTCATGGAAGAAATTATTCTTAATATTGGGATCTCATAGTCCTGTTTATTTTTCTTATTTTTCTCTTATGTAGATCATAGTTGGTACTTAATAAATGTTTAGGAGAAGGCAGACAATTAGGGGATCCTGCAAAATAAATGGCAGAGTTATTTAAATTAGTGATCAAAGGAAAATATGACATGTATGTACTTCTCGTTTTTATAACTATCACTTGGTATCCAGGCATCCCAATAGTTTGTAAGTACATATTTCATGGTAGACTGATTAAATTATTTCTGAATTGATATTTTATCTTTTAAATAATAAATACATTTAAATAATAAGTAATTGTATTTAGAATGTTCTGTATGGTTCTGAGCAATAACCCCTGATAGTTCTGTTAATAAATTTCATTTTAAAGGAAGGTACCCTAAAATATTTAGCATAACCCACTTAAATGCCCATCAGACATATTTCTGCTTCTAGTTAGTATGTATAAGCTGTGGTGGACCATCATTTCCCTCTTTCAGCCAGGAAAAAAAATAGCTACTGCAAACACATATTGCAGGAGACATTAGAAAAGATTCCTTCCCAGTTAAGTGAAAGCCTCATCTACACCCTTCCTTTTTTTCCTTGGAGGGCATTTGCAGATCTGGGCATGCACTGTGGGTCAGGCTTGCCATAAGCAGAAGGACTCTGCTGGCGTAAAGATAAGCCAGTAGGGCTTTTGATTGCTGCATTGGCTGTTGTGACAGTTTGGAATCTGGAGAGCCTAAATGTAGAGCTGCCAGTTAGTTCTCTCCCACTGGACTTCAGGGGAGTGCTGTGGCAGCCAGGAGTTGGGAAAGAAACATGGAATGAAATTCCATATAGTTGAACAGTGCTTAAAAACCAAAGTCCTGGCAGAGAGAAAGGTGTTCAATAAACATATTATTGGTCATATCTTTATGATCATTGTAACCAGAGTGAAAATGAGACTAATGAAGTCTTCAGCCCATTCTTGACCATACTTATTTCTTGACTGGATGAAGGCGATCAGTTTATCACTGTCTACAGGAAAAAAAAAGTATGCTCTCTCAGAGGAAATGCACCTCAAATTTAGCCTCTTTTAGAAATAATATCTATCATTTATTAAAAATTAGGAGACATATTAAGAAGCTAGGATATGTGACCCAATGTAAAAAAAAAAAATTGGTCCAAAGAAGAGAGCCAATAGAACCATGAATTTACATGATTTATATGTTGAAATTGGCAGAAAAGGTCTCAGTATTATTACTGTAAACATGTTAAAAAATAGGAAAAAGTTTAAATATGTTGGATAAAAATTTATAATTTCAACAGATACATTCTATTTATTTAAAAGGAATCAAATATGCAAACTAAAACTGAAAAAGACAGTACCTGAAATTTAGGATTCATTAGATGTAATCAGCATCAGAGGAAAACAGTAGAAGAAAAGATTGTCAACTTGTAGAAGAAAATTAACATAAACTATCAAAACTTAAGTTCAGGGAAAAATAATGAAAAAAATATATACACTTAAGAGTCCCAAAAAGAAAGGAGAGAAAAAATAGAGTAAGAAATTGTTTGTAGAAATAATTGTGAACAATTTTCAAAAACTAATGAGTGATTAACCATACATTAAGAAATTTCATTAAATTCCAAGAAATATTTTGGAATTAATTTGGAAAGGGGATTGTTATAAGCATATCAGAATCAATTTGCTACAAATAAAAGAGTCTAAAAATCTAGTTGAGGGAAGAAAAGGAAAATTATTTTGAAAGCAACACTAAACCTGATGGCAGAATCATGAAAACCAGGAAACAATAAAATCACATCTTAAATGTCATGAAAGAAAAATTTTGCTCCCTATAATTCTACAACTAGCAAAAATATCCTTGAACAATCAAGATACAATATCGATGTTTTAAAAATACAGAAGTTGAGAAAATTTGTTACCAACAGAGCCACAGTACTATAAATAGTCAAGGTCATAGAGTTTAATCTAAATGATCTTAGGTAAAAGCAGAAAATTTAGGGAAAGAATAAAGAACACCTAAAATGTTAATCATGTAGGTTCAAACAAGTAATGTCGATGATTATTAAAGGAGCAACAATAGCAAAGTCTCATAGCTTTTTTTTTCATTAAAAAATTACAGACTTAAAATAATTTTATTAATAATAATACACTGGTTTTTGGTATGTAGTTCTATAAGTTTTAAAATATGGATGGATTCATATAAATAGGACTACATATAAGATATACAGTAATTTCCCTCTAAAACTTCCTTACATATTTCAGAGTACTTGATATATTCAGCATTTAATCCTTCATTGAATATGTGATGTTAAGAGGTTAAGATCAAGGGGTGCCTGGGTGGCTCAGTGGGTTAAAGCCTTTGCCTTCAGCTCAGGTCATGGTCCCAAGGTCCTGGGATCGAGCCCCGCATCGGGTTCTCTGTTTGGCAGAGAACCTGCTTCCTCCTCTCACTCTGTCTGCCTCTCTGCCCACTTGTGATCTTTGTCTGTCAAATAAATACATAAAATCTTAAAAAAAAAAAGAGGTTAAGATCAAAACTGATTACGAAAGGGCATGTGGTTTCTTCTTGAAGGAATGAAAATGTTCTAAAATTAGACAGCGGTAATAGTTGCACATTATGAGGATATACTAAAAACACTGCACTGAGAGATTATAAAAGGGTGAACCTCATGATGTGTTAAATTTCCTGATGTATTATTTTATCATAATAAAACTTTTAAGAAATAAACTATGTTATAAGAATAAGATAGATTACGACACAGCAATTGAGGAGAAATAACACTCCCCACAAGATGTCTCAATCTGAAAAATATAGTAATCGAAGGAACCAGAAAGAAAAGTACATACTTTCTACTTCATTTATATTAGTTCAAGAAGAGGCAGTACATAGATAATGAAAAAGCATAGCTAAGGTAGTCGTAAGTCAGAGTAAATGTAGGTATTATGGGAGGTGGGATAGATATGAAAGGGGCACTTTTGTGTATCTTAGGGAAATATTCTATAACTGATGATTATATAAGTGCATATATAAATAAAAACATCTCTGAGACATACACTGAGGATTATTACACTTCATGCAAGTCATTGCATGCATATATTCCCCAAAAAAGTGCACATATTCCCCAAAAAGTCAACACCACTACTGTAAAATTATATAGGGAATTTTATAATATAATATTGTTTCATTTTATGGAAAACTCCAAATAAACAATTACTTTTCTTTGCCTTATCATTATCTTTTATGTACTTGTCCATACTTTTTAACAGCAAATTGTACAGTTTCTTCTTCTTTCCTTGTGACCTTGATGAGAGTGTGGTTGAGAATAAGCTTACTGAGCACACTCTGAACAGCTTCAGGTTTAAAGAATATCACTTGTTCTGGATAATACTTTTACTATGACTCTATTTGTAACCATTACAAAAGAGAAAAAAATATAATATTGGAGTAATGTGTAATAACCTATGCTTAGAACATTATAAATGAAAATTATTCTATAAAACACAACTGGATGAAAAGACAGAAATATGAGTCTGCAGTAATACATTAAAAATATATAACGGTAATCAGTGATGGGTGGAATTTTTCAGAAGTAATTCAAATGCTAATGAATCTGGTCAAATCTTTCATCTGGGAAATGAGTGGACCTGTTTTTGTGTTTTTGCTCTGCCAGCTTCCAATTTCTCTCGGCTGAGAAAATCCTTTTATGAATTAATAAAAGCTTTCCAGACTGAAAATAGGGGGATATACAGCTTAATGGCTAGAATGTGTTGCCAGGATTTTGTAATTTAGACAGTTTGTTATGACTAGAACAATGCTCCAATGCATTGAACTTTAATGTTGAAATGTCAGCTTCCTACTGAGCAGTTCTGGAGTCAACCTTACACCTGCTTGCTTTTAGAAGACTTGTCATTTGCATCCACCTCCAGCAAGGAGAGTTTTGAGGTCAGAATGATGATAATATTAGGCAATTTTCATCTTCCAAGCATGGTAAAACATTTAGTAATAAAACCTGTGTATACACCAAGTAACCTTCATTTTCAATATTAGAATAAAAAACAGGAAAGGAGCAGGGAGGTTAAAAAATCTGGAAAGAGGGGCACCTGGGTGGCTTGGTGGGTTCATCCTCTGCCTTCGGCTCGGGTCATGATCCCAGGGTCCTGGGATCGAGCCCCGCTTCGGGCTCTCTGCTCAGCAGGGAGCCTGCTTCCCTCTCTCTCTGCCTGCCTCTCTGCCTACTTGTGATCTCTCTCTGTCAAATAAATAAATAAAATAAAATTTAAAAAAAAATCTGGAAAGAAAAGGCCAATAAATCATTGTCTTTTATCTTAAATTCAAACATTTTCAAAGCAATAGGTGTTTACTTCTCCTGGAAAAATACCACTTCTTTTTTAAAGATTTTATTTGACACACACACAGAGAGAGAGAGAGAGAGAGAGAGAGAGAGAGAGAGCTAGCACAAGCAGGGGGAGAGGCAGAGGGAGAGGGAGAAGCAGGCTCTCTGCTTAGCAGAGAGCCCAATGTGGAACTCCATCCCAGGATCCTGAGATCATGACCTAAGCTGAAGGCAGACACTTAACTGGCTGAGCCACCCGGTTGTCCCCATGTCACAATTTCTTAAGTCATTACTTTTCATGTTAACTCATGAGTAATAATAGATGAACTTTAATTTACAGTGACTAAGGGTGACCAAATGTGGTTTGATATTAAAGTAAACAACAAAGAGTAGAATGCCTCCCATGGCACTATCTAGGAAATAACCTCTTCAAAGTTCTCAATTTAATCCATAAAAGTACTGAATATTTTTAGATTCATTTTATTATTATTTTATTAGTTGTTTATAATTACTTCTTTGTCCACAATACAATATAGACAAGAATGAATACAGTACGCATTTTAGTACTTTAACATGACAAACATACTGTAGGTCAGGATTTTGAAGGTTCCTGCTCTTGTACTGGAAGGTAAAGAAAGACAAAATTTGGTAAGACAGAGTATTGTGAAAGATATGTTTTAATTTTATAAGTACCAAAAGGTAACACAAGGGCAGTAGGGTATCTCAATAATTGTTCTCAATGTCAGAATATACAATCTAAGATTAAATAACATTTCAACAGAAGATTATAGGAAAACCTTATAGTAAATATCAGAGTTACAGAGCATGAGAAAAAAGATGGCAAAAGAAAAGCAGTTTATATCTGAAACATTAGTATACCCAAGGACATACATGTGCCACGCATTATGCACATGATGATGCTCTCATATTTCTTGTTTCTAATTCTGTAGGTCCATGGTGGTATCTAGAGGTTTGCACTTTTAACACTAAAATGTTAGATTCATAAAATGTGATCTCTATGAGAACAATGACAACAAAAAGAATTGTAATCTTTGTTTTCACTAACATATCCTTAAAACCTAAAATAGTTCCTGGAATACATCATATGTTCAGTAAGTATTGAATAAAAGAATAAACAACTAAAATGATGTTAATATAGATTGACAACTAAGCAAATCTTGAAAATACTCTTATAATTAGAATATCAACTTTGGCTCTGAGGACTAAATAGTAATTCACATAGTAAATGTACAGGATCTGAAATTTTGTCTATCTAGTCTGCCTTCCCTAGAAAGACAATATGTCTCCTTTCCCACAGTGATTTTCTTCAGTGTGCTTTGGAGCAGGTAACCCTTCTTCATTTTCTCCCACATTTTGCAAGGAATAGGCATCGACTTTGAGCCCAGGGAAACCAGAATACTGCCTTTCCACTGGATTGGTTTAATGTAGGCACATGATATATACAGTGTTATGTATGGCTGGGGTTTTCAATGTCCTTCTTGACCCCAAATGGAGACAGTCAGCCTACTTGGGAATTAAGCCAAGAGCAGAATGTGGGACTTAGAGTTATAGAGAGATATAGAGTCTTGGTGATAATTTTTTGAATTATTTAATCTAACTATCTCCAAAATCATATCCACCTATTTAGATATGAAATAATGCATTTAATTTTGGGAGGATAATCTACTTTGAGTTGGGTCTCTGTCATCAGAATTCAAGAGTACTGATTAATACATTTGACATGGACACAAATTAAAAGTTTTCTCTGAGACTATGTCTTCAACTGTAGGGTTGAAATTGAGTGTATTTTCTGTGTGTGTGTGTGTGTGTGTGTGTGTGTGCACACGTGTGCACATGTGCATCCTGAATCTACACATGATCTATTACATAGCTTGAGATACAGGGCATGAGGACTGCATGTTTGTAAACCGAGATGAGGATTTGATTTTGTTGAAACACTCCCTTTAGCTCCAGATCTGTATTTGCATTCTGAATATCTTAAATTTCAATTAATTCCTGACAAGGGTATTTTGTAAAGCACCCCTCAATGTTCTTGGGGTGTATGAAGCCACTTGGACTATGATGCCCTTGAATGGTGTCTCTGAGAGTCTGTTAATAGTAGCAGAGCTTTAAATGATATTTAATGAGTAAATAAATATGATTTCTTCAGTATACAATTTGTAAGGGAAATATAATTCAGAGATCTAGTGATAGTATTATGTCCCAGCTCAAGATTTGGGTGTTACTTTTATAATCTATATCTCATTAACATCTTATGCAAATTGGCAGTTAAAACCTGAGGCTATTATTTAAGAAATGAGCATTGTATGACTGCTATTTTTTAGTTTATACCTATTTTCAGAACTATTTGCAAGTAATCTTTATCAAAGAGCAAGGCATTAAATAAGATTTAAATAGGAAATTAGTTTCTACTGATCATTACATTTTATTATGTCCAATTAATAATTTTAGTTCTGTTTTCTAAAGAGTTCTAGCTTTACCCATAGACATGGAGAAAGATGGAGAAGGAGATGGAGATGAAGACCTGACAAAGTTATCCATATAGATGGAAATAGTCGTTAGCTACTGCTGTGTAACAAGTGACCCCAAAACCTAGAAGCTTAAAACAAGCATTATCTCACACAATTTCTATGAGTCAGAGAAGTGGCTTAGTTGGTGGGTCTAGCTCAGCATTTTTGATTAATTTGTATTCAAGAACTGCAGTCATCTGAAGGCTTTGGCTGGACAGAATCTTCATATCCAAGGTGGATCTCTCATATGTTTGGACAAATTCATTCTGGCTGTTGGTAAGAGGCCTAATTTCCTCACCACATGGACCTCTCAACCTGGCTCTTTGAGTATTTTTACCAAATGGTAACTGGCTTCTCCTAAAATAAGTGATTCATCCCCTATTTCATTCTGAAATGCATCTACAAAATCAAACAAACAAACAAACAAACACAAGCTCCTACAAAATACTACTGGGGATTTGTGTCAACCAATAGGCCTGGCAAGGTGGAAAGAAATAGGCACAGCTTTCCACAAGGGCTGAGCCAAGCTTCCCACCAGCTCTCTGAATCTGACATCTACCAATGTCACAACAGGGCCCTTCCTCCAAGATCTGGTTTTCAGTGGGGCATGGACTCTCACTGGGAGACAACCAAAAGTATAATGTAAAACAAACATAGACAGGAAAAGGAAGACCAAACACAGGGAGCACAAGAAGGTAGAAAGAGTGAGAAGGAGAGAGAGAGAAAATACAAGACAAAACAGAAGAAAACAAAGCAAAGCTTCCTAAAAATGAGTTTTCAAATGAAATTCTGAAACATAGTCATTTGAAGATCCAAATCTAAGAAAGTCAAGAAAATCAACAATCAGAAGATAAATTGTGCCCAAGTGAAATAATTTTTTACATTGTCTGATAAAGATTAACATATAGTGTTATTATAGAGAATTGAACACTCGTGTATTTGTTCCATCACAAATCCCCAATGAAACCTACAAGTAAATTTTTCAAGGCATAAAGTCACATAGATGGTTTTAACAGAAATCCAGAATACAACTAACCTTTGCCTATAGAACATTATCTTAAGGTGCCTTTTTCTATTCCAGATATGACAAAAAAAAAAATTAATGAAACTATTTTCAAGTTCCAAGCAACCAGTAACAGTGAAGAAAATGTACTGGGTCCGTGAAATACATGAGCTGATTCTCTGACCTCTAAACCAACAGCCCTATTTGTTGTTTGTCTGAACAACCCTAGCTGTTCAGCTAAACAAAACAGAACTGGGCTCTGTCACAAGTAAATGTGGCATAAAGAAGAGTCTCTGTAAAAAAGAAAAAAAAAAAACAAAAAACAAAAACAAAAAACAGTTTAGATATCTCTTGCTAGAATAAGTCTTCTTGCTTAAAATTAAGCCTAAAATTATCATCTTTTAATTTTTATATTAGTTTATAGTCTTCCAAGGATATTGAAAATTGAAATACCATAAAGTAAATCAGAATTGCTATGGTAATTGTAAGTGTTCTAGAACTTGCCCATTTAATTGTGGTTCATAGTAACATTCCCAGTGATACTTTTCCAAACATTTTCTTCTTCAGACTACAACAGAATATTATTATTCCTGTGAGAAAAATGACTCACATATATGATTTCTAATTTCTTTCCTATGTGAAATGATGATGTCTCCATCTTTGGTTGTTCTTTCAGAATTGTTCTGACAAGGGTGTCACCTTCCAGATCATTTAGCTTCGGAGTTATTTAAAAAATCTGAATCACATTTTTCCACAAGTTTCAAAGATTGCATAGCATACTTTCTATCTTTGAAACAGAGCAGCTGGCTCAGTGTATATGTATTTTGCTGCTGGCAAACAGTCCTCCTTTTTCCAAAATTAGAAATAGATGTTAAGAGTTTTCTTTTAAATAAAGCATATTTTTAAAAATAAGTCCCCATTCACACACAAATACATCAGAGATACTCCCATTGAAAGCCAACACAGAAAGGACGGAGTGAAAAAACGATATCAAAGGATCAGACAGACATGAACCAATTCCCTCAAACATTAGTACTTAGGATTTTTATGTCTACATTATTCATGTCCTATATTTTGGATTTGTCACCGGAGATTGTAGTTATCATTGTAATCTGAGATACTGAATAGAAAACAGTCATGAAATTCTTAAGGGTAACTCTATGTACCAAAGTTATAAAATTTATGCTATAAAGTTGATCTGAATCAGTGCATGGAATGTGCCTTGAACATTAGGAGAGAGAAAGTGGTATGTGCTTCCTGCTCTATAAATGTTTATACCATCTTCCTAAAGGTCCAGGTTAAACTAAAAGGGAGTGAAGTAATAACATCAGGTATCTTATATTTAATGTTTTTGCTGGGTTTTCAATCTATCAAAATTTGGAATTATTCAGATAAGAGACTCTAAAGACAAGTGTTTACTATTTAAATAATCAGTGAGGGAAATCTCACCCAAGAAGTTCTGAGGTAAGTGGAATAAAAATCCCAAACTCTAGAACACTGCTCATACATGCATATAGGCCCACAAATAAATTTTGCTGTGGTCAAACTCAGATTCAGGACAATAGTTTGAAGAAAAAAATATTTAGTGAAGTAGAGTTATCTTTAAAATTAATGTCACTGAGGCATTTACTAATAGTGGAAAACATATTTGAAGACTATTATCAAAATTTTAAAATATTAACTTCTGACTTAATAAAGTAGTTCACATAGAGCAAAAGTATTTCTTTTGGATTAAAATGTCCATCTCTTTAATCAGATTAAGCAGTGACTTTTCAGACCCTTTTCCTTTAAGGTTCAAATATAAAATTAATCACATCCTCTTTGGCATCAACATTATTTACTGTTCATATTTCAGTGTAACTCCTATCACATTCAATTTGTTTCCACATTTTCTCCCTTAATATGCTGTGAACTCTTTCATTCATTTTTGCATACTTAGTACATAGTCGATATATTGCAGAGTCAAAATGTCTTTAAATAAATAACCAAAATCATGTCTCAAAGAACAACAATATTGATGTTTCCAACTTTGTTTTCTGTAACTGGTGTATTAGTAAAATAATTCCAGTATCTAGCACTCAGCTCTTTCCGGATTAGCTGAATTAGAAAGTACACACATTATACCTATCAATTTGAAATTATATATCTAAAATATAATGATTTCCTCTAAATTAGTGCAATTAACAAATGTGAAATTTCTCCCAGATAAGTTTAAAATGAAGAACCATCAACTCAGATCTAAAGGCTCCTTTTAGTATAAAAATGTATTAGTAAGTTTTCCCTGACTCTTCCTTTTGTAATGATGTTTAAAAAAAATCTATTGGACTCATTGGGTATAAAGATTATTATTATAGCTTATCATCTGTATCCCTGTTTCATAAGACAGAGTAAATTAAAATATGTAGGTTAAGAAGAAGGTAATGTCGGGGCGCCTGGGTGGCTCAGTGGGTTAAAGCCTCTGCCTTCGGCTCAGGTCATGATCCCAGAATCCCGGAATCAAGTCCCGCATCGGGCTCTCTGCTCAGCAGGGAGCCTGCTTCCTGTCTCTCTCTCTCTGCCTGCCTCTCCGCCTACTTGTGATCTCTGTCAAATAAGTAAATAAAAATCTTTAAAAAAAAAAAAAAAGAAGAAGGTAATGTGATAGAGCAGATTAATTACTGTATTTGAGAACATGATCAGAGACTGCTATATGAGGTAAATTGCTTAAGTCTGATAATATTTCATGTCTTCATCTTAAAAAGTAGATTCAACATTAAGAAGGGTATTATAAGTCTTGAACAAAAATATATAAAAAAGTTGTTTGGTACATGATAGGACTCTGAAATTTTAATTTTTTGCTAATTAACATTGAGATTTAGCTTGTGATTATACCAAAAGAATTAAACCCATGTACTACCTTGCAATCATATATAAATATACATATACGTATGAATTGGTGGGCAGTTTTATCGAGAGACTTGTTAAATGTTCATCAGTAAAATAGATATGGATGAAACTCAGCTGATGGCAACACATATAAAATGGGAATCACTAAGAGAGATACTATTATCATACTTTTGTTCATTTTTTTCTGTTAAAGGACTGTTAAGTTAAAAAGTACTGAAATACTTCTGTAGATGCAGCTTTCTTCCTCAAGGCAAAGCACTTTATGCCTATGATCACTGGAAATATTTTTCAATAAATTGCATATCCCTTCACAGCTTTTTTAGTAAATCAAATTCATTGAGGTAAAAACTACATATACACACAAACTAATTTTAACTGTACAGTTCTATTTTCTACTTCATTTACTTATGTTTCAACAACTTTTTATTTCCCTTCTCTACCTACTTTGGGTTTAGTTGCTTTTTATTTACAATTTCTTAAAGTGAGAGCTTAGATAATTAATTTTAGATATTTCTTATTTTCTGATATATACATTTAATACCATAAATTTTCTCATACACTTCTTGAGCTATATTCTCTAAATTTTTACATGAAGTATTTTTATTTAAATAAAAGACATCATAATGTCTCCTGTAGTTTACTTTTGATTGAAAAATAATTTAGAAGTTTAGGGGCGTCTGGGTGACTCAGTGGGTTAAAGCCTCTGCCTTGGGCTCAGGTCATGATCCCAGAGTCCTGGGATCGAGCCCCATATCGGGTTCTCTGCTCAGCAGGGAGCCTGCTTCCTCCTCTCTGTCTGCCTGCTTCTCTGCCTACTTGTGATCTCTGTCTGTCAAATAAATAAATAAAACCTTAAAAAAAGAAGTTTATATCATTTGTTTTCTAAATATTTGGAGATTTCCCTGATACCTTTTATTTATTGTTGAATTTAATTCCTGTGAAGATTAATCATATTCCATATGATAAAACTTGTTTCATTGCCCTGCATGTAGTCTTTCTTGGCAAGTGTCCTCTCTGTACTTGGGGAAAAAAACTGTGGACTTCTAAGTTGTTGGTTGGAATGTTCTATAAATATCAATTAGGTCAAGTTAATTCATAATATTGTTCAATTCTATATTCTTATTGATTTTTTGTCTGTTTATTCTATACACTGCCATCATTCTTTCAGAAAGTAGTGTTGACATCAACATGATTATGGATTTGTCTTTTTCTCCTTTTAGTTCTCTCAAGATTTGCTTCCAGTGAGTTTACGCTTTGTTATTGAAAGTACAAACACTTGGAATTTTGTCTTCTTGGTGAACTGTTTCTGTTATCGTTGTTATATATATATCTTGTTTTCCCCAGCAGAATTCTTCATTTTGAAGTCTAACTTGTTATTATAACCACTCAGCTATAGCGATCCTGGCTGTCAGTCCCAACAGATTGCGATTGTCAAGTAAAATATCTGACTTAAATACATAATGAAAGAATTTATATCTAATTGGCCTGGCACTGGAGAATTACCAATAATTTAATGATATACTGAGCATTTTTTATTTAAAATATGCATCAAGGTAACACAGAAGGAGAACAATAATAAATTAAATATTTATCTTTGCCTCGAGGGTGAAAACACAATTTGTGGAGTGTGACAGATGGGATAATATTACATGCTCCACACTTGTCTTAAAAAATATATTTAACCTTTCCAAGGTTTAGGGGTTTTTAAGTATTTTATTTTATTATGGAATAGCTGTATTACAAAAGATTAACTGTAATTTACATATGTGGTCTAAAAATTATAAAGTAAGCATATAGGTATTAAATTCTAGCTTAAATGGAACCATCCCAGCAACTTGTGTTCTCTACCTTAATGACCAGCTGCAGGCCTGAATTTTGTGCTTATCCTTCCTTTGTAATTTTTACCACTTGTACATGCACTTTTAATACATTGTTTAATTATATTATTTAATTACTCATTTGGAACTTTACCTGAACATAACAGTCTTATCTCTGTATCTGGTGACCTATTAATCTAAGTATGCTAATCTTCTATAATTTATTTTCTCTCTATTCTGTTTGTGAAAGATGTCCAGATAAGAGTGTGGATGTGAGGTATATAAAATTTGATCTAATTATAGCTTTAATTTGTATTTTCCTATTGGCTTATTAGTTTTTTTTTTTTTTACTTTTAGAAGTTTTTTTATGCATTCAAAATAATATGTAACATCAGATATGTGCCAAATATTATCTCTGCCTAGTTTTTGACTTGTTCAATTTCTTTATGGTATGTGCAACAAATTTAATTTTTTTAACTTATCAATATTTTTCTTTATGTTATATGCTTTTACTTCTTTCCAAGAGTCTTTTCTGTATAATTATTTAAAAGCAATCTTTT
>NW_019154101.1:34984227-34994435 GCF_002288905.1 Enhydra lutris kenyoni | reverse complement strand
TTCTTGAAAAATTGTTATTCATCTTTATGATCATAATCTCAAATGGGATATTTTCTTGAAAAATATTTTTCAATTTTCTTGAAAAATTGTTATTCTTGAAAAATTGTTATTCATCTTTATGATCATAATCTCAAATGGGAGTCATTTTGCCCTCCAGGAGATATTTGCAAATATGTAGAGACAGTTTTGGTTATAATAATGGGGTGAAGAATTCTACTGGCATCTATGGAACAGAGGCCAGGGATGTTGATAAACATTCTAAAATGCACAAGACAGTCCCCCACAACAAAGATCAATTCAGCCTAAAATGTCAACAGTGTTGTTACTAAAAAACCCTGTATTTATCTTTCCAGAAATTATTTTTTAATAGTCTATTGTAGAAATCTTTGACTTTGAGATTATCTGTAGAAATGGTGTAGTTTCATTTATTTTTATTCCTTTTAATGTTTTCCAGTAAAATTTCTCATTATCTCTATATGGATAAAGGCTTAAATATATAATAAAGTTATGTAATTGGGAGTTAAATAAAGTCTTAACTATATACATTTCAGTATTTATTCCTGAGCACTTTATAATTTGTGGTTCTGTTTTGGTCTCTTTCTAAAATTAGAATAACTAACTGTATATTGAGATATAGAAATACATTTAATCTTATATTTAGCAATTACCTAGCAACTTGACCTTGTATCTAGCAACATTCCTAAGTTCTTGTTTTTAATAATTTTTTAGATCATTTACAACTTCTTATATGGTTAATCATATCTACAAAAATGAGAGATTTCTTGTACTTGCAATTTTGTTTTATTTATTTATGATTTTTAAATATGTTTACTTATTGTACTGACCAGACCATTTTGCAAAAGTTAAACAAGATTAGTGGAAGCATAGTAACTTTCCAATTCTTAATTTTAAAGAAAATTATTTTTCTGTTTCACTATTAAGACTTTAGTTATAAGTTTTGTTTTGTAGATACACTTTATCTATTTCCAAGTTATTTTCTGTTGTTAGTTTGATTGGTATTTTTATCTCGGATGGATGTTTGAATCTATTAAAAACTTTATTTCACCTGTAGAATAAAATAGAAAAGGGGCACAAACATACAAAGGTATTTTAATAATTAAATAAAGTGTCAATATTAAACACTTAGGATAATGCCTAGTAATTAAAATTAGTTGCAATAAACATAGTAATTGCAATGATGGTGAATAATTGCTCTTGAGTTCATCCCTTAATTTGATTTTGTTTTATATTTAGCCTTTGATCACTTGTGCAAAATGTTTTCATGGATGATTATCTTAACCTGAGAAAACAGCATGCCCTTGTCAATTACAAACATCTTTTTTTATTTTGAAAGACTATTTTTTTTTAAATATTTTATTTATTTGGCAGACAGAGATCAGAAGTAGGCAGAGAGGCAGGCAGAGAGAGAGGGTGAAGCAGGCTCCCCGCTGAACAGAGAGCCCGATGTGGGGCTCGATCCCAGGACCCTGGGATCATGACCTGAGCCGAAGGCAGGGGCTTAACCCACTGAGCCACCCAGCTGTCCCAAGAAAAAAACTATTAAACATATTGTTATTAGAGGTTGCATTTATTATTTTATTGTAAATAATAAATGATTGCTTCTCATGCTTTCCCTCAGCCATCTGCGCTCCATACCCACTCCCTCAGTTGGCAAATGAATTTAGGCTTCTATCCTAGTAGTCATATCCTCTGTGAACTTATTTGGAACTCTGCTTCAAGCAAAATTGATACTATGTTCTCTGTGCTCCCAAGACTACTTGATTGATCAAATTACACAATAGAAATCATGAGTCTTGCCTATAACAAAATTGCTAATGTTTCAAAGGATATAGGAAAATTTTTGCCATAAATGAAACAGTCCTTCCCATGAGGAGAGTAAAATATGCATTCACAGCTCTCTAGGAATGTCCTCTCTGTTCTGCATTAGGCATATTTTGGTTTTTGAATAAGAGGTTGAAAATTTGCATAATGCATATGGAAATATTACTCAGTTGTTTTAGTGGTTTACTATCAACTACCTAGACAGAAGGTTGTTTACAAGACTAACTTCTTTCTTCAGGCTGTTAGCCCCATATATTCATATTCTAGACTAATTTACAATAAATAATCCGGGCAAACTAGGTGTGTCCTGTTCAAACTCTTTTACATAAAGGAACTCTCTGTTTTCCATGGCTTTATCATGTTTACAAGGCCTCTTTTTTTTATTAATTTTATTTTTTATAAACATATATTTTTATCCCCAGGGGTACAGGTCTGTGAATCGCCAGGTTTACACACTTCATAGCACTCACCATAGCACATACCCTCCCCAATGTCCATAATCCCACCCCCCCTCTCCCAACCCCCCTCCCCCCATCAACCCTCAGTTTGTTTTGTGAGATTAAGAGTCACTTATGGTTTGTCTCCCTCCCAATCCCATCTTGTTTCATTTACTCTTCTCCTACCCCCTTAACCCCCCATGTTGCATCTCCTCTCCCTCATATCAGGGAGATCATGTGATAGTTGTCTTTCTCCGATTGACTTATTTCGCTAAGCATGATACCCTCTAGTTCCATCCACGTCGTCGCAAATGGCAAGATTTCATTTCTTTTGATGGCTGCGTAGTATTCCATTGTGTATATATACCACATCTTCTTTATCCATTTGTCTGTTGATGGACATCTAGGTTCTTTCCATAGTTTGGCTATTGTAGACATTGCTGCTATAAACATTCGGGTGCACGTGCCCCTTCGGATCACTACGTTTGTATCCTTAGGGTAAATACCCAGTAGTGCAATTGCTGGGTCATAGGGTAGCTCTATTTTCAACATTTTGAGGAACCTCCATGCTGTTTTCCAGAGTGGTTGCACCAGCTTGCATTCCCACCAACAGTGTAGGAGGGTTCCCCTTTCTCCGCATCCTCACCAGCATCTGTCATTTCCTGACTTGTTAATTTTAGGCATTCTGACTGGTGTGAGGTGATATCTCATTGTGGTTTTGATTTGTATTTCCCTGATGCCAAGTGACGTGGAGCACTTTTTCATGTGTCTGTTGGCCATCTGGATGTCTTCTTTGCAGAAATGTCTGTTCATGTCCTCTGCCCATTTCTTGATTGGATTATTTGTTCTTTGGGTGTTGAGTTTGCTAAGTTCTTTATAGATTTTGGACACTAGCCCTTTATCCGATATGTCCTTTGCAAATATCTTCTTCCATTCTGTCAGTTGTCTTTGGTTTTGTTAACTGTTTCCTTTGCTGTGCAAAAGCTTTTGATCTTGATAAAATCCCAATAGTTCATTTTTGCCCTTGCTTCCCTTGCCTTTGGCGATGTTCCTAGGAAGATGTTGCTGCGGCTGAGGTCGAAGAGGTTGCTGCCTGTGTTCTTCTCAAGGATTTTGATGGATTCCTTTCTCACATTGAGATCCTTCATCCATTTTGAGTCTATTTTCGTGTGTGGTGTAAGGAAATGATCCAATTTCATTTTTCTGCATGTGGCTGTCCAATTTTCCCAACACCATTTGTTGAAGAGGCTGTCTTTTTTCCATTGGATAGTCTTTCCTGCTTTGTCGAAGATTAGTTGACCATAGAGTTGAGGGTCTATTTCTGGGCTCTCTATTCTGTTCCATTGATCTATGTGTCTGTTTTTGTGCCAGTACCATGCTGTCTTGATGATGACAGCTTTGTAATAGAGCTTGAAGTCCGGAATTGTGATGCCACCAACTTTGGCTTTCTTTTTCAATATTCCTTTGGCTATTCGAGGTCTTTTCTGGTTCCATATAAACTTTAGGATTATTTGTTCCATTTCTTTGAAAAAAATGGATGGTACTTTGATAGGAATTGCATTAAATGTGTAGATTGCTTTAGGTAGCATAGACATTTTCACTATATTTATTCTTCCAATCCAGGAGCATGGAACATTTTTCCATTTCTTTGTGTCTTCCTCAATGTCTTTCATGAGTACTTTATAGTTTTCTGTGTATAGATTCTTAGTCTCTTTGGTTAGATTTATTCCTAGGTATCTTATGGTTTGGGTGCAATTGTAAATGGGATTGACTCCTTAATTTCTCTTTCTTCTGTCTTGTTGTTGGTGTAGAGAAATGCAACTGATTTCTGTGCATTGACTTTATATCCTGACACTTTACTGAATTCCTGTACAAGTTCTAGCAGTTTTGGAGTGGAGTCTTTTGGGTTTTCCACATATAGTATCATATCATCTGCAAAGAGTGATAGTTTGACTTCTTCTTTGCCAATTTGGATGCCTTTAATTTCCTTTTGTTGTCTGATTGCTGAAGCTAGTACAAGGCCTCTTTTTAGGGGACAGAAGTGGGTTCAAGTCAGTTATTTATTTATCTGGACCATCTTTGGGCCTGTAAGATATAGACCAATCTGCAATTAACCCTTTTCTTCTTTCTAATTTGCAACGTAAGTTAGTGGTTGGGAGCACTGGTTTTGTTGTCAGATAATATCACATAAAATATAGACCACAATGGCTTTTTAACAGGGTAAGATTAAACTATCTGAGCTTCAGTTTCCCCATCTGTAAAACAAATATAACATTTGGCTACCATAGGTTCATTTTGATAATTAAATGTGAAGTAAATAACTTATGCATTGAGCACACTGACTTCTATTTATATATTTGTATGTCTTTTAAATTCTCCTAAACTTAGTAGTGAATTTTAGAAAGAGGAGATAAGACACACAACATCTTTTTACTCTTTTCTAACCACACAGTACAATGTCTATTACAATATAAGCTATCTTAATGTCTAAGTGGGAGAGGGAGACTCAGTTTGTTTTTTAAATTTGAACTTTCATTTCAGTAAACTTTTATTATGAAATTTGAATTTTTTCAGCAGTGTATTTATTTATTTGAGAGAGAGTATGAGAGAGAAGGAGAGCAAAAGCAGAAGTGAGGGAAAGAGAGAGAAGCAGACTCCCTGCAGGGCAGGGAAGCCGACACTGGACTCAATCCTGGGACTCTGGGATCATGACCGGAGTGGAAGGCAGACTGCCAGCTGACTAAGCCACTCAGGTGCTTTTCATCTATGTATTTAAAACACATTCTTGTTCTGCTACAAAGGTTTAAAATATTATATGATAACAATAGTGTTCCTCTGTTGCATGTATATTTCCCAATGTTTTTCTGAAAAAAAGTTATATTCCTTAAACTAAAAATATATGTATGAATTGATATCTTCTATAAGTGGTTATTTATCGTTAATATTCAGGTGTTTTGATGATAAGAGTTATATATATGTTTATTATGAAGACTGTATTGACAATAAAAATCTATTTTAATCTTTATCAGAATTACTAAAGTATGATAATTCTTTATTACATATATACAGATATGAAATATGTACAGATATAACAGACCTAAAAATTATTACATATGTAATAATTCCCTGATATTTAGAGGTCATTTTTCTTGGTTCACTGTTATATTTCTCAGGAATATATGACACTGAAACTTCAAGGTTGGACAAAACAGGAATATGTAGTAGCTTTGAATTATCCAACATTTATCTGGTGCATTCTCTATCCTCATATCTGCAAATAATTTTTTTTAAAGAATTTATTTATTTGTCAGAGAGAGAGAGCACAGCAGGGGGAGCAGTAGGTAGAGGGAGAAGCAGGCTACCTGCTTAGCAAGGAGCCTGATGTGGGACTCGATCCCAGGACCCTGGGATCATGACCTGAGCTGAAGATAGGTGCTTAACTGACTGAGCCACCCAGAAGACCCTGCAAATAATTTTTTTAAATCATGATTTCTTTCAACAAAATACATTAGGAAACTGTTTCTTCTTATGAGATAAAATAATTGTAAGATTTCCTTGGTAGCCCACACCTAGTCCTACCCAACCACAGTAACTACTCTCACCAATATTACCAATGATTTATTCTGACACACATTGAATATTTGCCCATGTCTTACTTTTTTCCAGCATTTGATAAAGTTGTTCAGTATACATTGCACATTTCCTCATTTTGTCAGGTAAGTCCTGAGAAAGAATTCCTTACTGCTTGGCATTTAAATTACCACTTTATCGCAGATTTCTTTCTGTTCCTTCAATTGCTCATTTTCAGTTTTCCAGGATCTTTTTATTTTTTTTCTATGCTCTAAATATTTGAGTTTCCCAGAGTTCTATTTTGGCCTATGTCTCTTCCTGACATTCTATTTTTGCAATCTTGTACATATCCATGGCTTCAATTTCCACGTATATGCTGGTTATTTAAAAACATTTACAGAGACTACTCTAGAAACTGATCATGTGCTCCCTCCCTTTCTCTTTCTCTCTCTCTCTTTCTCATACACACACACAAACACAGATACTCACTGCTATTACCTAGTACACATTTACATTGAATGAGTCACAATCATCCAAACTTAACAGATATGAAACTAATTTCATCATTTCCTTTACCAAGAGTGATTCCATCTCAATTTACTATCATGAAGGGAAGTAGGACTATTGACCTAGACCATAACCTTTTTCCCTCTTCTTGCAATCTTGCCCCAATAAATTACCAAATCCTATTTATTTTATTTCTAGACTTTGTTGTGCTTATCAATCACTGGTTCTAATACCTTCATGTTGAATCTTATTACTAATTGTAAGGTACATCAATGTCTTCCATCTGACCCTTCTGTCTCTAGTTTCATCCCCTTTTCTCTATAATTTTGCTAGATGAGTACTTCTAAATTGCAAATGTATTTATGCTCCTATGTATATATACATATTATAATGTCTCTTTGTTACTTTTATTATAAAAGCTAACACTATTAGTCATGTAGGTTACCCTTATCAAGTAGTGCTAGCTCTTCAAGCAAATATCCTCAAGTTGACTTTATATATCCAGGCTGTCTGCCTACTTAGTGAAGATCTTCAGGGTGTGTTAGAATGATTACTCATTAGGAAGCAACAAAATCCTTAACCTCATGGTTCTACTTAAACTACTGAAGTGTAAACAATGAAAACTAAAATGAATTAATTTTAAAAAATCAGAATTTTAATAATTGGAAAGGTAGCATAGAGTATGATTAAAATATGATATAAGTTGGTATAGAAAATATTAAAGTATGGTTTAGACCTAAGAATTTGAAAACTGAATTTGCCTCTTACTACCCACGTTACCTTGGCAAGCTACTAAAACTCATATTCATAACTTTGTTTACATCTCTATTAGTGGGTATAAAACTGTAAGCAAAATGATTCATAGAAAGAGTTTGCTAGAAGTCGATTCTTGAAAATACAATTTTCTGAACAATTTGTTAAAATAGAACTAAGAAAAATCAACTTACAAAGTACAATTCATTGAATGGACAATTAACAGCTTTAATAGGATTATTTCTTCTCATTAATTTTAAATGATTGAATGTCAATTTATAGTTTTCAAATTTAAGGTATTTAGTATAATCTCTAATTTTTGTTTATGAGAAATAAAACATACATTACAATTAAATCAGAATTTAAAAATATGGGTTACTCAGATGCATTAAAATTCCATGCCTCTAATACAGAGCAGTTTGGATATGCCAGTGAGAAGAAGCAGTTGCAGGTAAAAAAGAAACTGTTGAGTATAGGAAAAGGGGAGAATGATAATAAGAATGTAATGATCTATATGTTTCATTCTTAAATTTTGATATATTTTAATTATAGAGAATTAAAATAATTTAAAAATTGATTAAAACCCTTAAAATGACAAAGATGAAAGATAAAAGTTTGGCAAGACTAAATGATATAGAGGATTGATGAAGAATTTCCATAGGAAATAATTATTTTTAAAAAATGATGAAATCTTTATTATAAGTAATACTATTAAATTAAAATTTCAGTATTCAAAAATACATTAATTGTAATCATATTTCATATTCTTGCTAATGCTATAATGTATCCTGTTAATTCTGTTGAAACCATTTTTAGTAAACTGATAAATGTTTTAATTTGGCAAATTTGGAAAATTGAGACTCCACAAATTGATCATTAGTTAATTGGATCTTCAGCAAATCAGTCACTTGGTGGATTAGATATTGGAGGCTTTTACATTAGCAATGTATGACAACTTAAAACCATAAAGATAGTTTCTAATTCATGACATCATGCTAAGGGGAAAAAATGTGATTATGCATGTAAAGTTTTGGCACATAGTAAGTAGCTAGCTATTGTGACCATTACTATATATTTATTATACTTGATTATCTGTTCTTGTTGTTATTGTTACTGGTGTTAGCACAGTATGATTTTTATGATCTTGTCTCTGCCTAACTTTGCAACTTCATTTGTCACCATTTTATTCAATTCTCAAGCTGCACAGAAGAAGATTACACCAGAACAAATCTGGACAGAGATGGAACAACTCTAATGGACATCATCATAGAAAAGGGTGTTTTACTTTACCCAAGCATTGCAGGAGTGTTATATTAAGATCTGTTCAGATGTTTAATAAAAATTTCCTGTAGTTATACCCCAAGGAAAGAGGATAGAAATTTTTGCATAAGAACCCAAGGGACTTACTGTGAAAGAAATGATAAAAACCAGAGAGATACCCAATGCTTCAAGTTGGAAAGTGAAGGGCATCCTGTGTGAGACTCACTGGAAGAAAGGGGAAATGTGAATATCAATGTTCTCAACAAGAACTCAAGTATGGAGGAAAGGTCTGAACTGGTGTACTGAGCTCAACACAGAGACACAAGGATTGGTTTGAAATTGTTGATCTGGGTACATATTATGTTAATATTGGAAGTCTAGGCAAGTGTGACAGAGTGAAATGACTGATAAATAATGGTCAAGCATGTTGGGAAAGCAAACCGATATCCTGCCCTGATATCATTTGATCTATTTTCATTATATTCCATAACCAGAGAGTAATAAAAAAAAGATATATTCATTTCATAGATATAGCTAAACCAAGAGATAGCTAAACCATAGAGATAGCTAAACCAAGAAAACCAAATAGCTGTAATCTTGAATAATTTTCTGTATGTTCACTGGGGGAAACAACTTTATCTTTGACTTTTCTCAAACTATGACAATCATGGCCAGATATAATTTTATAAAATGACTATCCAGTATGAACAGACTACCTATAACCTTGGTAAACTTGTTTGTTTAAAGTACTTATTGTATTTTTTTAACTTGGCGATAAAAGAATCTTCTAAAGTCTATACTTCTTGTGCTAAAACCATGTGAAAGTAAAATTTTTTCCTTATTTTTTTTCTAGTCTTTATATCACAAATAACATTTCTCCTGGAGATGCTCCAGTGGATCCAGTCACCAGCCCTGATGATATTGTACTGTAGATGAAGGCAACACCAATGGGTTTCCTCTACCCAGGGCCATTTTCTTCAGCTTGCAGAGTGGATTTCATACTAGAGAGCTTCCACTCTTCTGATTGAATTTCTGGTTCTGAATCAGAACCTGATTTATTTATTTATTTATTTATTGCCTTTCACTGACTCTTTTTGGATTATCATTAGTTCTTTCCCAAGACCATTTCTGATTCCAAATCTGCTTTGGCTTGTATTTGGCCACTGGTTTTACTCCCAGATTTGGTTTGGGCGGTTTTGTTTATATGGTCCAACCATTTTTACCTTTTTATATTTGAGGGGTTTTTAAAATGTTTTCATTTTCTTATTTGCCTTGAGAATCCTGAGTTTTCCTGGCTTTTGAATCATCTGCTTTTGTTTTATCATGTCACAAGATTGTGGTTTAGTCAAGTTGAGAATTAAGCTTCTGTCACAGCCTATGTTGTTGCCTAGTTGTCTGTCAATTGCTGATAAAATCCTGCTATTTGTTTTTTTAATGTACCATCACAACCTCAAGTAAGTTAGAATGAGGAAAAAAAAATTATGTCCAGTAGAATAAGGAGACAACACTAGATCAGGAAACATCAGAATATGTCTTTGAAATTACCTGTTTTACTCTGACCTTCTGTTCTGGAGCTGATGCAACCAGTCAATTTTACTAAGATACAACTTGTGTCCTCTATTTATTTGACCCATGGCTAAATTGCAACACTGAGGTAAGCAGTCTCTGTGTATGCTTGAATGGGAAAAAGAAATAAAAGTGTTATTCCTTTCAAAAAAGAAATGTGGGAGGAGTCAAGATGGCGGAGAAGTAGCAGGCTGAGACTACTTCAGGTAGCGGGAGATCAGCTAGATAGCTTATCTAAAGATTGCAAACACCTACAAATCCAACGGGAGATCG